>NC_138028.1:45277002-45539197 GCF_964106645.2 Podarcis pityusensis
CATCTGGCGTCGAGGATTTCTGCCACATGGCTGCTGCATTCCCTTTCTTCTATGACCGGTCCCCGAGTGGCCATCCCTTCTCGTCCCCCCTCATACGGTGACAGTAACGACCTGTGAAATACTGGGTGCAGTTTCATGTGGTTGGGTAACCGGAGCCTGAAAGCCACTGGGTTGACCTGTTGAATGACCTCAAAGGGACCCAATCTCCTGGGTCTTAATTTCTTACAACCTCCTTTGAACGGCAACCCTTGGGTTGACAGCCACACCCTATCTCCCACCCTTATGGTTTCACCTTCCCTTCGGTTCTTGTCTGCCTGCCTCTTGTATTCTTCCTTCGCCCTTTCTAAGTTGAGTTGGAGCTGACGATGGATTGCTTCCATTTCTTCTACAAAATGCTCGGCTGCCGGGACACCCCATCTCTCCCCTTCTCCCCCTGGGAAAGCCCTGGGATGACACCCATAATTAGCCAAGAAGGGGCTCATCCCTGTGGACACATTCTCGGCATTGTTGTAGGCAAATTCCGCCAGCGCCAACTTTTCTACCCAGTCATTCTCTCTGTCATTGACATAACACCTCAGGTATTGCTGGAGGACCCCGTTTGCTCTTTCCGCCTGCCCGTTGGTTTCAGGGTGCCGGGCAGTCGAAAAGTTGACCTCCACCTGCAGTAAGCTCATGAGCTTCCTCCAGAACCTGGAAGTAAATTGTTTTCCTCGGTCTGAGACCACCCTCAATGGCACCCCGTGCAACCTAAAAATGTGTTCTACAAATAACTTCGCTGTCTCTTCCGCCGTGACTGCATGCGAGCAGGCTACAAAGTGGCACATCTTTGTTAGTAGGTCTACCACCACCATGATGGCTGTTTTCCCCTTGGACTTCGGCAGATCAGTCATAAAATCTATCGACACTGCCTCCCAAGGTCGTTCTGGGGTTGGTAAGGGTTCTAATAGCCCCGCCGGTGCCCGCCTCTCCCCTTTGGCTCGCTGGCATTGCTCACACCCTCTTACATACTCCCGTACATCTTCCCTCACCTTAGGCCACCAAAATTCCCTGGTGACCAACCACATGGTTTTGTGTTGTCCAAAATGCCCCGCCGTGGGGCTGTCGTGCAACTGCTTGAGTACCCTCCCCCTTAAGTCTCCTTCAGGGATATACAGTGCCCCTTTGTAATACAAAGCTCCATTTCTTTCCTCGAAACCCCCTGGTTCCTCTCCCTCACCCCTAAGACCTCTGAGCTTATTCTGGGCGTATTCATCATTCTCTGTTTCCTCTACCAGTTCTCTTTGTCCCACCAATGCCGCCCCACACACCCAGCGGTCCTCTGGAATGACATGTCTCTCTTCGGGTGCTCCCTCCTCCTCCAAATATTCAGGTTTGCGTGAGAGAGCGTCCGCCCTAATGTTCTCTGGGCCTGGCACGTAACAAATCTCAAAGTTAAATTTGGAGAACTCCTGGGCCCATCTCACTTGCCGTTGGTTGAGCACTCGTGCCGTCCTCCAATACTCTAGGTTCTTGTGGTCAGTGCACACTTGCACCTTATGTTGTGCGCCAATTAGCAGGTGCCTCCATCTCCGGAACGCCTCATGAATGGCTAGTAGTTCTCGGTCATACACCGTGTAGTTCCTCTCGGATTTGTTCAGCTTTCGCGAAAAAAAGGCACACGGTCTCCACTCTGACTCCTCCTTCCCTGGCTGCAGAAGCACCGCCCCAATCGCTCTGTCTGATGCGTCAGTTTCCACTCTCATCGGTTTTTGTAAATCCACATGCAGGAGTTGTTGTTCCGAGGCGAAGGCCCTTTTTAGTTCCTCAAATGCTCGCTCCGCCTCCTCAGTCCAAACGAACTTCTTCTTACTGCTGAGACAGTCCGTAATGGGCGCCGTCAGGTGGGCAAAGTTTCGGATGAACTTACGATAGAAGTTCCCAAATCCTAGGAACCTCTGCACATCCTTCCTTGTTTTGGGTGTTTTCCATTCCAGCACCGCCTGGACCTTGCCGGGATCCATGGCCAATCCCTTGTCTGACAGGCGATACCCCAGGAATTCCACCTCCTTGGTATGAAACTGACACTTCTCCAGTTTCACCCACAGCTGGTTGGCTTGCAGCCTGCTCAACACTTCTCTGACGTCTCTCACATGCTGCTCCTCATTCTCAGAATACACCAACACGTCGTCTAAGAAGGCCACACAATTCTTGTAAAGCAAAGGCCCCAGGACGTGGTTCATAAACGATTGAAAGCACGCGGAGCCTCCTTGTAGGCCGAAGGGCATAACTAAATATTCAAATGCCCCCAAAGGGGTGAACATGGTGGTTTTCCATTCATCCCCCTTCCTTATTCGTATCAGGTTGTACGCCCCCCTTAGGTCCAGTTTAGTAAAAATCTTTCCCTTCCTGACCCTTGTCAAAATGTCGTCAATCCTGGGCATAGGGAAAGCCACTGGTTCTGACACTGCATTTAAGGCCCTGAAGTCACACACAAGCCTCGGCTTGTTCGTGTTTTTTTTATCCACAAAAAACACTGGGCTGCCCCCCACCGCCCTGGACTCTCTGATGAACCCTCTCTTCAGGTTCTTGTCAATGAACTCTCTTAGCTCCTGCATCTCTCTGTCTGACATGGCGTACAGCTTGCCTACAGGGAGCTGTGCCCCAGGGAGTAAATTGATTTGACAGTCAAAGGGTCTATGCGGGGGTAATTGGTCAGCTTCCCTTTCGCTGAAGACGTCGCGGAGATCTGCGTATTGTCGTGGTACCTTCACGTTCTCCGTTACTTCAGTCCCTGCTAGGGTGGCTTGCGCCCCTGCCAAACCCTTTCCCTCTTTGCAGTGTTCTAAGCAATGTGCTGAACCAAAAGAAACCACTCTCTGATGCCAGCCCACCAGCGGATCATGTAACGCTAGCCAGCTCATCCCCAATATAATGGGAGCTCCTCCCAAGGTGGCCACATTAAACGCTATCAGTTCGGTGTGCCTTGCCACCTTCATTATCATTGGGACGGTCTGCAAGCTGACTTCTCCTCCCAACAGCTCCCTGCCATCGATCGTGGTCACCTGCAGGGGGTTGCTTAAAGGGATCGTCTGTATCTGGTGTTCAGCTGCAAACTCTTTGCTCATGAAATTGCAGGAGCTGCCTGAGTCCAACAGCGCCTTTATCTTTAGAGGGTGTCCGTTTGGCAGCTCTAGCGCCACTTCTATCACTAGGGCGGGTTTAGGAGGTTCTGGCGTGGGCACTTTCACTGCTCTTTGGCCTGACTGCTGTGCCCCGACGGTGGCAGCCAGGCGTTGGCTTTTACTTGCTTCGGTATTTCTTCCTCTCTTCCCTCCACAGCTCCTACCATCCCTTGCCATTCCTTCCTCTGGGGGCAGACTCTGGCAAAGTGACCTGGCTGTTGGCAGAGATAGCATTTCCGGGCGCCTTTTCCCTCCTTCTTTCCCCCCTCACTGGGCTTTGAAACTGCGCGCGCGCGCGCTGTTCCGATTTCCATCGGCTCTGCCGGCGGGAAAGTTGGCTCTGGAATGTCTGGAATGCGGAACTCCTTCCAACGTTCCCCCTTCCCTTCCCGCCTCTCCAATGCTCTCGCCTCCTGGCGCGCTCCTATGGTCAGCGCTGATTTGGTCAGCTGGTCCATAGACTCCGCCCTGGGCGCCCGGGAAAGTTCGTCTTTCACAGCCGAAGAAAGCCCTTCTTCAAAAAGCATTTGAATGGGTTCCGCCGATAGATCCCACCCCAATTTATGGATCAACATGGTGAATTCAGTCCAGTACTCACGGACAGATCGGCTCCCCTGTTTGCAAGCCATTAACTGTCTGCGGACCACTCCCTGTTCAATATCGCTGGAAAACATCAGATCCATGGCGCGAAAGAACTTCATCGTGTCCTTTAGGACGTCACTATTCGCTGCCATCAGGGGTCTAACCCAGTCTCTCGCCCCCTTTTCAAGATGCCCAATCACGAAAGCCACTCTTGATTCCTCGTCAGGGAATTCATCAAACTGCAGATTGAGGGCATATTGCATCTCTGTCCGAAAGCCATGATAGTCTTTGGGCTCCCCCCCAAACTTCTGCACCAATCCTGGTACCTTTCTGACGAGCTGGGTGTCTTTCCCCTTTTTGTCTGCATCCTGAGCCCTCCTCTCCTCAAGCCTCGCCGTCTGCAGCGCTAGCTGGACCTCCAACACCCGGTACCTTTCTTCCAGGCTTGGACCCGCTCCAGCTCCTGCTTCTCCGGTTCCGGCTGGGTTGCTCATGATGCCTTCTCCTGCACAAGCTGCTCACGAAGACTGTCGGAATGCTGTGATGGGACGATGAGCTGCTTGTGTGTAAAATCCTAGTCCCTCAGAGTTTGGTCAAGTTTGCAAACCTCTGTCTGTAACGGAGCCCCTTAAACATGGCTCCGTCAGTCGCTGGCAGATTCCGACAGTGGTTGCTTTCGGAATCGCTTCCAACATAAAAGCTCCTTAACGGAAACACGTCTTCTGGACTCTCTGCGTGACAGTTTCCGGCGAGGAGTGGGTGTCCCTACAGGAGGTCCTGAAACCTCCCCACTGTTTTCGCTGGAAGTGTCTCTGAGCCATCCCTCCAGCTCCCTTTCCCTCAGCCCAGCTCCTCTCCCCCTACTGGTTCCCTCTTCAGCTGCTGAGTCTCTCCCAACCTGTGTGAGCCCTTTCACTTCCCTTCCTTCCGATGGCAGTTCCCTGACATAGGGTTTATATAGTCTTGTGTTTTTTGCATGGAGGGATAAAAACTGTGGTGTGCTTTTGCAATCAAAATTTTATTTACACAGTATTTCCTTTTTTTATCTGTAGCTATCTCACCTGCAAACTCTTGTTACAATGAGACCATGAGTACATTGCGGTATGCCTCAAATGCCAAAAACATTATTAACAAACCCCGGGTAAATGAGGTGAGCTACCATGTTGTTATTTTATCATTTATTAATCAATGTTCTTCTCCATGTAATGGGTAAAGGAGTATATCTCTTACAAAAGTACAAGTGAAAGTCCAATAAATAATCTGTGAAGGGCCACAGCATTTTTGCCTTACTGTTTATGTGCATATAAAAATGTTATTATTTCAATGTGGTACTGTTAATTAATACTTAAGGTGTGATTTCATCATATGTGTACCTACTACACATGTTCACACCAAGTATAATCACGGTTTGAATTTTAACAGAGAGATAAGGGGGAGATTCAGTATAGATATGCTGTGCAGTAGGTGAATTATGAACTCAGCATGAGATCCATGATTTCTCTCCCCCACTAAAATAAATTAATCAAATAAATAAATAAATATGGCGTAGCAACGCCCTCAAGCATCCAGCATATTTCTTTTAGAACAAGCCATATGGAATCAGTTGCTTCCATACTGTCCTGTGACTTCTGTATTATTATTTTTTGAAAAGCTTGTTTGTTCTCTAATATTTGCTATATTTCAGGATGCAAATGTGAAGCTGATTAGAGAATTGCGAGAAGAAATTGATAGATTGAAGGCTATGCTGATGAGCTTTGAGCTGGTTTGTACAAATGTTTAATTAAATGGAGTCTAAATTGGCCAGTCATTAGATCTGTATATAAATATATATTTTTAGCAATATCACTTTTGCCTGAGTTGGGTTACTAAGAATACAGGAAACTGCTTTATACCATGTCAGTCAATTTGTTCCTCCAGCCCAGTAGTCCTTGCTCCGACTGGGGGCATCTTCCAGGCTCTCAGGCAGATGTTACTAGTGGCTTTTAGGTGGAGATGCTGGACATTGTACCTGGGACTTCCTGAGTACACAGCATGTGCTATACCACTGAAGCTGCTCTTAATAAATAAGTTAAATATAGTTATGTCTTTAAAGTTGAATAGTCTAGAACTCAAATGATATCATTAATAACTAAGTCAGGGATGGAGCCGATCTCTGACCCGCAGATGTTAATGGATTTTAACTCTTATCAGCCCCAACCAGCATGGCCAGTGGTCAGGGATGATGAGAGCTGTAATCCAAAAACATCTGAAGACACACAGGTTCCTCATGCCTGGTCTAAGCATGCTGTAACATGCTCCCAGCACACACCCATAAATCTCCAGCTTAAAGCAAAATACAAAGCAAACTTGGAATGGTTATTAGTTGATGTGCAAATGTCACTTGCTATAACAAAATTATAAAGTTGATATGGTTGTTAACTTTAATTAAGCATATTGACCAAAATAGTGAGTTTTTTTATTTTTTGAAAAATTACATATACCCCTTTAGGGTAGTCGTGGTTGGAGTCTTAAATATATTTTGGAAACAATTTTTAGCTGTCCTAAAATTAGATTACTCCAAGAGTGGCTTTGGGACTTTAAAGGCAAGGTCTTCAATCAGTCACAGCAAACACACAAGATTCAAAGGAATAATCAGAAGATGAGGATACTGTATTAATGATATTTCTATACTGCATTAATGATATTTCAGTGAATCATGCCTTAGTTTATATCACCAGCCCACAGAGATAGGCAATGCTTTTTTCTGGGGGGACGCATATACCTAAACATTTTGTGAATCTTTGTACTTTTGTCTGTTTACTGTATTTATTTTTCCCGATTTGAACTATAAAATGGTGATTTTTTTGAGTCAAAATGAGAGTACCCCTAAACATTTTTTTAGTTAAAAAAAAGCAAAAAGAAGCAGCAGAGCCGGAGATAGGTATCTACTTTCTGATGCCCGGCACCCAATGGCTTTGTAGTCAATGTGACAAAGCACTGCTGAGTCATCTCAGAGAATTTCAGAGACCTCCCAGTGGAATCTTTCAGTCAAGTCCTGGAAAGAAGGTGACATCAAACTTGGGTCCATGCACTCATATAAGGATAGAACAGAGATTTATGTAAGATCCAGAATTTCCTCCTTACTGTGGTAAGAATTTACTTCCGAACCACTTAAGGTATGCACTAGTCCTTGCTCAGGTGAGGGAATATACCTTTAAGTGACCACAAAACCAAGAGACTAGCAAGCAAACTTCCTGTAGGAACCCGATTTATTAAAGCTATGGCGCAATAGGGCAGCCTTGCCAGCTAGAAAAGACTGCATCAGAGGAATGTTGGAACAAAGCTTTTATAGAGTTTTACACACATAGCCATACATCATAAAGCATCATTGCATACATCAAAAGAGGTTACAGGTCAAGGGATGTAAAAAGACATGGATGTACACTGATATCAACTTTGGTCTCAGCTTTTGCACTTAAAACCTCCAGTTTTAAGACAGCCAGGCTTTCACTAAGGAACTATGGACATTCCATTCCCATATATTTCTTCCTGGCTCAGCACTCTGGCGTGAACTTAAAACATCCTAGCAAAACACCCTGACTAACCATCTGTGCCCTTCTAATAATACAAATAAACGTTCCACCCTTCAGGGTCAGATAAGTATGAGATGGAGTGTAGGAGTGAAGCATGAGAGATTTGCAAAATGCAGGAAGCCAACCAGGAACACAAGAATCAAATCACTCATTGATACACGATATTACAGAGTAAATACATGAAACAACTAAAGCAAAATCTGTGTCAAGAATTAATATCAAAATTTCTATATCACTTCTCTTCCCAGTGCTCACCGCTGTGGTTAGGAATACTTCATATGTAGCTATGGATGGTCAAATATAGGATAATTCTGACATATTACTTTACCTTGTGACTTCAGATCATTCACCTTCGTTTTGAAAATGGAAACATTACATCCCTAATGTTTTGTTTCAACAGAGGAATTCTAGTCCTTCGTGGAGCGATGACAGAGAAGGAAATCTTACAGAATTAGTTCTTCAGAATGAACTTAAGGTATGCATGATTAATAATTTCCCTAATACCTGTGTGGCATTTCTATAAGAGTGTATACATAGCTTAGCAAATATGCGTGGATATTTTCGCAAGGCCCATAAAGAGTGACCTTATGAATGCAGGTGCATGGGAAAAGCAACCTTAAAGTGTCAGGGTCTCATACTGGGAACACTTGCAATGAGGACCAGGCACCTTACTCCTTTTACTACCATTACAGCTTGTAAGTGGAGGAAGCTGCTGGCCTGAACTTGACTATATTGCTATCACCACAAGAGACGGCTGGGATTCCAGCCCAGCAGGGATCGTGTGACATAAGAAACCAAAATAGTCCCAGTTAGTCTCTATAGAGGGGCTGACTCAGCTCTTCCTTCTGGGCAACTTGTTGCTTAGTGCAGATCAAGTTTCTAGATTAGAATCCTCTTCACAAGCATGCTGATAGGAACAACTGCCCAGCAACCATCAGAGTAACTTATGTAATTTGTACTTTCTTGCAGGAAAAAATGGTTTTATGTAACGCTTTATAATAAGTACGTTTTCCCCCTCATTTACTGTTTCCAAAGATTGAGCAGTTGACCAAAGACTGGACAGATAAGTGGATTAACAGGAAAGCTATCATGGAAGAATACAGTGTGGATATCAACAAGGAAAAAGCTGGAGTGATGATAGATTCCAGTTTACCTCATTTAATGGCCATGGATTATGATATCCTTAGTACGGGAGTTATGCTGTATCATCTCAGGGTGAGATGCAACACTTGGTTTGTTTGTTTATTTTTACTTTCAGATAGCAATAGCTGTAGTTATACTGAATATGGAAAAAAGGTTTAACCTGCTGTGTTTGCTTAATAGTAATAATATGGACACAAATAGTTTGAAATAGTATAGAGTTTATCATTGTGAGATGAGATAAAATAATTGCATTCTTCTTTAAGGTTTTGAGAGAATCTGAAATCTATACTATTCCATCAGTAGAAAAACCCCATGGTGTATCTAAATTTTGCACCTCTGTTTTAATACTTCTACTCATATGTCTGGCAAACAAAAGGGAAGGTTATATTATTTGGGCTTAGTAATACTATGTAGACTACATCATTGCCATGGGGAAACAGAAGAAACACATGCTTTTAGAGTAAAATTTTAACAAAGTGGATATAATAATTTAGCAATGGAAGCAAAAATCACAGCATTATAGACAAGCAGTGAATTTGGATATTTAACCAAATTTTTAAATAAGGATGGATTAAGTTCCTGGTTATTATACAAAGCTGTAGTACACAGTGGGTATCAGATACAAGGATTATCATTGTTAATATTGTAGTTTTCCTTATACTATTTCAAAACATTGTTATAAAAAGCATTTCAGCAATCATTCTGAAAGAGAAAATATGAAACATAATTTAATTTCAATTTCCCCATATTAGTCTGTCTGTAAACATATTTTAACTGAAAGTGCTAAGTATGCTATGTTTTCTCTATAAGTACAGTGTACAGTGATAACCTTTTGAGGCCAAACTCATAGGCAAGATGACTTATAAAAGGCACTAACTTTTTGGAAATAGAGAAATTTATTTTTAACAGTACAGTGGTACCTTGGTTTGCATACGTTTTGGATTAGAAACATGTCAAACCTGGAAGTGTGTGTCCCGGTTTGCACCCTTTTTTGGGATTACAACCCAATTTTTTTGGGATTACGTACAATTTTTTTTGGAGGCCCCATTGGCGAAAGTTCTGGAACAGATTATGGTTGTAAAGCAAGGTACCACTGTATAGCAGTTTGAGTTTAAAGATTTATACTAAAAAGGGAAAGAAAGGCCCAACTTGCTAAATACTACTTTCATTTAGCTCTCTTTTTTTTTGTTTCAAGTGTGAAGCTTAGTTTAATGACATGATGAATAGAATTTTTGTGTACTTATTATGAGTAAGTAACTGAAGAACCATTTAAGCCAGAAAGAGGAAGATTAACTGCATAAGAAAAAGAAGCCAGCGATCCGAACAACTTTTGTGCCTTTATTAAAAGTGTAATTCTTATTTTAAAACGATTCTGTAATACATGTTTGGACACTTTTTGTTTGGTGCATGCATTTAAAGCTGGAGTTCAACTTCCTAGAAATTATGGCAGCAAAATTATAGAAAGAACTTATGCTTTACAATGCTTTTGTGTCAATTTAAAATTCTCCATTAAGGAACCTAGTCTAGGAAGCATGTGCAATATACGCATTAACAATACACCTGACATTCTCATATTTTTCCCTTTTCCTAAACTAACTTCCACTGTTTAAAACGTGAGTATCATCCCACTTCAACTGACATAAAATATCTTAAATTTTGGATAATTTACCTGCAGATGTTTCATTTATTCTATCCCTTTTACTTCTCAAAGAGCATTTCAGATCCAAGAGTGTTGGTGTTTGCTTTTTCTTTTGCTCAGTCTTTATGGCTATTGGTACTTTTTCATATTAAAGTTCATATCATATAGGCCCCCATGACTGAATATACATGCCATTGTTTGGGACTGGTGCAAGATGCCATATTTCCCCATATTTTCCTTGGTGTTCCACTGAAACAGAAAGCCGAGACTTCTTCAAAATGTTTATTCCCTTTGTTAGTCGCTGAGACTACCAGAAGTCTAAACAAGGTAACAGTTCTGACATAGTAGAAAGAATGGCTTTCATAGTCACTTTTGCACAAGAGTCAATTTTGCAATACCTGAGAGAGATTGAATATATCTTTATATAGAAAGAAACCTTATTTGCATACTCACTAACAGGGATTTTCATTAAACCCTCTTGTCTGTTTCATTTACGCTGCACTAACAACTTTGTCCCCTCTTTCTTTGCTTCTAGATGCTGCCTTTTCTTTTCTTTATGCTTTGCCTATTTAGATTCAGGTGTCTGTTACCTTCATCTGAGGAGCAAGAAGGTAAAATGTTAATATTTTTCCTCTACATAGTGAACAGTGCTGTCTTGCTATCTCGCATGAATAGCAAAGGAAAAGAAGCCTGCTTTAGATCATGCTACATGAGAGGTGCTTTAACCCTTGCACTCTTCTTGTTTACCTGTATTTCACAATGTCTACCAGGTGTGGCAGCAGTTTTGCGTAAAAACAAAAGTATAGGATTTACTTGTGACAAAGAGCATGAATATATTTAGGAGAGAAATTATAATTAAAAAATTCTCTCAGCACAGGGCTCACATAATCCTTGGTTTTATCTTTTGAAAAATAGCATGCCTTATATATAATGTGTCTTTTGACATTCACATATCTAGGAACGTTTGCTTTTTGTGTGAACTCGGTCCAGATTTTATTTATTTAGATACATATACATATAAAGGTAAAGGGACCCCTGACCATTTGGTCCAGTCGTGACCAACTCTGGGGTTGCGGCGCTCATCTCGCTTTATTGGCCGACGGAGCTGGCGTACAGCTTCCGGGTCATGTGGCCAGCATGACTAAGCCGCTTCTGGCGAACCAGAGCAGCGCACGGAAACACCATTTACCTTCCCGCCAGAGCGGTACCTATTTATCTACTTGCACTTTGACGTGCTTTCAAACTGCTAGGTGGGCAGGAGCTGGGACCGAGCAACGGGAGCTCACCCCGTCGCAGGGATTCGAACCACCAACCTTCTGATCGGCAAGTCCTAGGCTCTGTGGTTTAACCCACAGCGCTACCTGCGTCCCACATATACATATACCCAGGGCATCTCCCTAGCATCTATCCTGCTGTGCTTCTGCAGTCCGGCACTTCCCTCCGCCTTGCCTTCTGCTGCTGTGACTGAAACAGCATTGTCTGTGTGAGGTGGGCAGTATGAGCAGGAGGAGGGTTAATAAGAATGAAGGTTGGCAAGCTCTAAGGAGGAGAGGGGCCAGCTCCATGTTTCTGAGGGGAGTTGGGAACACAGGGTACAAACAGACCCCTTGTCCCGTCCCTTTCTTCTCCAAAGCATATTCTTCCTCTACTCTGGGCCTCACCCCATACCTTTTTATCTCTGCTTCTTTAGGTTCTCAAATATTTATAAGCTTCCTTCTCTCCCCCCCCCCTCAATTTCTTCTACTTCTTTTCACCTTTTTGTCTCCCTCTCAATTTTCTTTTTATTTTGTGTCCTTTCTTTTGCATGCCATCTCCTCGTGTCAAATTGCTGAACATGTGGTGTTCAGAAAATATGTCTGAAAAGGTTTCTGAACCCTCAGAACTTAATTTAGGCAGCAGTTGTTTGATGTTTTTCTGATCTGCTGATAAATATTCTGAAGAAGCAGGGGCTGAACTTCTTGCATCTTTGTAACCTTTCCTACATAAGAAGTTTGTTAGGGCAACTAACCATTTTCCCCATATGAGTCTCATACAACAGTACACATGAATATAATTCCCTCATCATTGCTATGTTTAATAACTGTGTTACTATTGTACAGTGTTATCTGTTGATCTGCCACCCTTCACTTCAGCTCTTGCGGGGACTATATTTCATTTTTTATTTTTTGTTGTTGTTATCTGCAATTTTTTCTAGGCAAGGATTATTTCTTCATCTGTTTTATTTGGAAATAAGATCTGTCTTAATTAATTTAAGGCTGTAATCCAGTTCATAATTTGTGGTTCTTATTGAAATCAATGGCACTTAAGTACACCACTCAAATTTATCCCAGCATTCTATTTAAAAAAAAAGCTGATTTAGGATGCGTGTATAATAACAAGCACGCTGACCGTTAAAATATTTTACATAGCAAATGATACCTTATTCTTTTGAGTGAATAGCTCTTTTTATGCCAGGAGATAAGTGTTAAAATTGTAGTGTTCAGTAATAGATTTGCTAGATTTTAGAGTTGGAGTGTAGGTTTGCAATCTTGTGTATTAAATGCTTCCAAACCATCTCGAAGGCTAAAATATGGTAGATAGCTTGTTATGAGAAAATTCAGAAGGATGAAACATTTTATGTAGCATAGCAGAAATCAGCATTGCAACACAGAGCAAGCCAAGATGCACCTGGTATGGTTTTATAAACTTGAGGCCTCTCGCTGAAGGTAGAACATATATCTATCATGGCTTGTAGCCACTGCAAGCTTCCTTCTCTATGAATTTGTCTAATCCTCTAATCACCACCCTTTGTGACAGTCAATTCCATAGTTTAACTGCGCACTGTGTGAAGAAATACTTTCTGATTAAATGCATCAGGAAAGTTTGTGTTGGAAAATCTAAATGTTCTGAACCATGTGAAGTCCATAGGCTTTTGAATCTTATTGTCTAGAGTCATTTCTCTCACCTGAAATTTTACAAGTCAAATCGCTTGCCTCAAGCAGATAATTGATAAATGTAGTGGAAATGTTAAACAACAAAGTATAAAAATCTGCACACGTGCGTGGAAGGAATATATAAATCTATCCAAGTCTCTTTAAAATAATAATAGTAATAATAATAATAACTTACTGTGATTGTTCCAATTTTGTAGGAAGGAACAACCAAAATTGGAAGAAGTGATTCAAACCAGGAACAGGATATCGGTAAGAATTATGAGGGAGACCCCAAACTCTTGCAGAGAAATCATGAGAAATGCCAACATCCTGTGATTTCCCCAAAACCTACACCAAACCTAACAAGGATTGTGTGTGTTCAGTTGCCTCACTCCAGTGGGGAGTAGACCTGGTAGAAGAGGTTAGCATGCATATGCTAGAGCTGTGGGAAAAGTTAATTTGGTTTTGGGGGTGATGTGCTGATGGCTACCCCAAGGTCCCCATAATGATTGGGCCTCTTTTTGGTTCTTTTGGTTTTCTTTTATTGGGTCTGTACAGGCATTCTGCTGAACTGGAGGCAGATGTTTTAAAAGTGTTGCAACTCTGAGAGGACCTGTGTATTGTGTGCCAAAGTTCCACACCCCCACGGCATCTCTACTAATTAGAAAGAACCAGACATGGCATCTCTACTAATTAGAAAGAACCAGACACAACTCATTGGGTCAAATAAGGCCGCAACTTTATTGGTTACAGATGCAAGAGTTTTGGCATAGACATTGGGCCACAACCATTGACTTCTGGCCCACCTGCCAGAAGTGAAACCCTGGGCCACCCAACAGTCCTATGACTTGCATCAGATAGAAGGACCCCCACAGGGATCGCTGTCTTGAGGTGTGCTGTGGCCCAACCCCCCGCCTGGGCATAAGGTCAGAAGCAACTGCTCCTGGATCCCTTTCGTGAGATACCATTACATTTGGAGGAGTAGGCAGAGACCATAGCCCTCCCCTCCATCCAAGACTCAGCGGCAGAGGAAGCTGCTTGGGCGCCTGGGGCGGTGCACCCAGGGGTGGGGCGAGCAGCCCATAGGGGTGGGGGCACACCGTGGGGCCTCCAAAGTCTGCCTGCCTCCCCCCACTCAGCCGTTCTACAGCTGGGGGGAGGCAGCAGGCGGAGAGACAAGTGGCTCGGGGACGCTGCAGGCCCCACAGTAAGTGCCACCCGGCATTTTGTCACACACACCCCAGTGGTGACACCTGGGGTGGCCCACGCCCTCCACACACCCCTTCCTCCGCCCCTGCCAAGACTAAGGTTTATCTAATGCCTAAACCACCAAAGTTGTGAGTATTGTGGTGAGGTAGACACAACCACCGGACTGGGGCCAATTGGCCTGGTAAACAAATTCCTGCCCAGCTGCAAATACGGAGACCAACAAATAGTCCATAGCAAGGTCAAAATTACACATGACAGAAATTAATCAAATGGAGGATGGGAGGGTGATCTGATGAAGAACTGAACGCCAGGACCTGTTTATTGAACATTCACTTTCATGTCTTTTCACAAATTTCTTGCACTCTGTCTCACACAGAAAGCAAGTAAAAAACAAACAAACATTTATTAGAATAGCATCACAAATTGGAAACTAAATAACATGGTTGCTGTACTATACCAGGACACAAATGGACAGAGCAGTACAGATGCCTTCAGAACAAATTGGTTTTATTTTCAAAAACTGGTTAGAATGATCATTTGCAAAGAATAAATTTAAATCCTGTATAGTAGATTAACCTAATTCTTCAAGAATATAACTGTGCTGCTTCAATTGTGAGCCATCTGGCAGAGACTTGTCATAAATTTTCCTCGCATTGCATGAATTATTTTAAGGGTAGTACAAATTAATAACAAATAGCACAATTATCCTTACTAGTGTTTCTGGATATTTGCACTGGAGTTTTGTACTAAGAAAATAATGAATGTTTCTCCTTCACCACCCTGCGAAAAACAATAACAATTAAATAAATAATAAATCCACGTGTTTTGCAGTTTTGCAGGGTCAGTGCATTGAAAGGGACCATTGCGTTGTAGACAACCAGCATGGGATTGTGACTCTGCGGCCTCTTCAGGGAGCGCATTGCGTTGTGAATGGTCATGAAGTCACAGGTTCTGTTCGTTTGTCTCAAGGTAAATCCTGTACTTCTTCTTTTGCAGTACTGCTGCTGTCAAGCACACCTGGTAGATATGTAAAATGATTTGAGAACAGATTTATGGAACGGGATTATAAAGTACATTGAAGCATTGCATGACTTGATTCTAGCCATGTTTTCTCAGAAGTGTGTACTCCTGATTTCAGTGGGACTTCTGAGAACATGGGCCTACACTGCATATCATTTGTTGTTATAGAAATTTGTGACTGCAATAATTGCTCTATATTTGTTTTACTCTAGGCTACCCTAGCTAAATTGGAATTTTAAAGACAAGCCCCAGGATGAATACTTCCTTCTATAAAACACTTTAGCTTTATTTCTGCTGCGTATACCCGATAGCTTTGGCTCAGTGCCTCAGATATTTTTAATGAAAGTCAATAGCTGAATGTCTCTTGAGTTCAATTGTGAATATATTAATGATGTGATGCACCAGATATATTGGTAGTCTTGAAGTTCTGGATTCATCTCATTTCATTTCAAGTAACTTTCAAAGTAGAAGCACTATAAAGATACCTTCAGCACTGGTGTGCAAGTCTCATCCTACTTGCAGTGCTGGCAGTGGTGAACATACTGTGGCATATCTGTATTAATAATTTTATAATGCTGCTTGGGAAGAGAATGAAAATAAATCTGCCAACATCATTATACCATTATGGTGCAGCTGAATTTGGAATACCATGTACAGTTAAAATAAAAATACAGTTGAGCAGGAAAATCTGCAGGAAAAAGGCAACCAAAGTGATCAAAGGGGATTGGGCATTTTCCTTATGAAGGAAGGCTAAAACTTTAATAAAAATATTATTAATAAAATAAAAATAAAAAAGTGTTCGAGGTATTTTGAAAAATTTGAGAAGCCCAGTTAATTCCAAAGTGGGATCTAAAATGTCTTTTTGTTACCAGAATATTTTCAGAATTAGACTGTTAACAAAAATAAATTGTTAATAACAGATAATATGTTATATCTAATTGTAGCTTTAAAAAATACTATATTTGTAGTAAAATGTACTATAAATACACAGGAAAAGTCAAATGTTTGCATAACAGATTAAATAACTGCTGGTTTCTCAATTTGCCTTTTCTTACTCCTGTTTTTAGGAGCTCTGGTTATTCTGGGCAAAGCTCACAAATTTAGGTTCAACCACCCAGCTGAGGCTGCCCTTTTAAGACAAAGACGATCCGTAAGTTTGGAGTATTGTTTGTTGCTCCCCCCCCCCCACGCTGCCGCCCCTTGTTTCATTGACTGCTAATGTCAGTACTCTATAGTAAATATGAGAACACCTAATGCTTTCCATGGTTACTTACAGGTATTTGCCAGCAGAAAACTTATGTACCTTCTAAAACGACAGCATGCCCCAAAGAAAAGGTTAGGGAATTGCTGCTGCATCCCACTTGATACCATTGACTGTGGTGTCCTTTGCGTTGTTTGGTCAGGATGGTGCTTTGGGTCACATGTTTTATGGTGGTTCTGGTCCTTCCTAGAAGGGCAATTTCAGAAGAAGGTGATGTGGCATGCCACATGGACTTTGGCCTCCAGAGTCCTTCAGGGTTCTCTTCTGCTGGAGTCCTTAAGCATTCCCTCCTCCACTGAATCATAGAATAGCGATACTTTTTTTTGCTGCTGAATCACACTGTTGACCAGTGTTAAGCATCTGCTCAACTTAAACCCCTAGATCCTGTACACATGTACTGCTGTCGATCAATAAACAGCAGCGGGCAGCAAATAGTTTGATTCTGGCATACTTTCATGCATTGTGCTCCCGCGCACACTTAAGAGTTGGAACTGCAGCACAGGAATCTTGAGGTGGTAGGTCTGCTGTACAGTAGATGAAATGGGCACAATTTTACAGGACCTTTTCTTGTTCTCATTGAAATTAAATTCAGGTTTAGGGAAAATGGCACATCTTTTGAGGATTCCTATTCACTTCTTTAGGGTTTGTGCTGAATCTGTGTCCAGTAGATTGTGCACATTAGCATTCAGAATCACTGGGGAAACCCTGAATGTAACATAAGTCCTCTTCCTGTGTACATATTTATAGCCATCATTGTCAGCCAGGAGGACCCAAGCTCTTTGTTTCATGGTTGGCTTGGGTATAAGGCCCAGCCTAAGACGTGAAAGTAGGATTTAAATCTAGGTTTCATTATCGAGACTCTTTGCTCTATGGAGCAGGGGCTGTATCTTACATCAAAAACTCGCAACAATGATTCTAGCAATTACTTTAATCATCTTCTGGTATTTACTTCTTTCCCCATCTTTTCTGTTTTATAGATCAGTGAGTCCTCTTCTCTAGTGAGTTGCAGATCTCTTGAATGGCTGGATTTGGATGGTGACTTCCCTTCCCTTCCTCATAGCTTTTATCCAGCTGAAACAGAAAGGTATGTTTAAAAGGATTTAACTGAAATAAAATGACATTCATCTGAATTCTGCTGTTTTCATTTTTTTTTAAGGTTGCAAGGATATTGGGCAGAATTCATCTAACAAACTCTGTCAACTTCCACTTGCACAGTAGGGCTGTCCCCCCTCCTCCCTCTGACCCCTGAAATCAGCTACTGGTGTTTGTGTCAGAAGAACCCCCTGAACAGCAAGGGACGAGGGAAGGAGGTGGTCATTCCATCTGGCATACTGAAATGCTATCACATTTGTAAAAGTTGTTGAATTCCACCCATAATCTTCGCTTCCTTTTTAACAATACAGCGGCCTACAAATGCATTTATTTTTTATAGTAGCATGGCCATGCTTTCACAGTTCTGAAGCCTTCCCACTACTCTTAATACTAGGGGGAGACCATTGGGAATGTTTACATAATGTATATTCTGAAGTTCATACACAGCTTATTCTTTCCTTTTAATGACTCTGGGTCTGCATCCCAGCTGCACTGTCTCATGATAGAAATAAGAGCTTTAAGAAAGAACTGTATCTAGCCTGAGCTGTGCTGTATGGGTTAAATTTTATGTCTGGTCCTGCGCAGCTGCTGTAGTCCTCTGCTGCTGCTGCTGCTGCTGCGTTATGCTGAGGTTATGGTGTGGTATTGAAAACAGCCTCTTGATTGGATAGATGTGCCAGGGGGGAGAGGTATCGGACAAAAATGCAAATCAATGGATGAGCTTGTTGTGTTATAACTCGGACTCCTAAGTGCTTTGAGTGCTAGCCTTAATTGATTTGCAGGGATACTGAATAGCTTTCTTTTCATCCCTAGTCTGTTTTTCAAAATCTCAAAACTAAGTTATACCTAATATTTAGGGACCCGGGGAATCTGATTTGGCTGAGTTGTTTTTTGTTTTTTTTTAATCTGACAGTGGTTTTCAGGGACTGTATTTTGCCTTTTGCCTGGGTTCTATGATCCAAGCCTCCATATATGGTTGCAGCAAAGCATTCTGCTTCATTACTTGGCTGTGGCTGCCATAGCTACTGAAAACTGCATTATGCTGTAGAAGCCGCCAGATTCTGCATAAGCCTTATAGGCGTTTTTGGGGAAGAGGGGAGGGAGTTACACAATAGAGTCCTGGGAAGCTGATGACAAAACAGCCGGGAGAAAACGTGATTCTACAAAAGGCTGATTTAGTATGCTGACTGCCAAGTTAACCCATGGGACGAGAAGATGAAAAATGAATCAGCTGTTTTCATAATCCTGGAAATGTTCTCGGTAATTGGTACTTACAATTGGTTTAAGGTCAGTGACATTTAGAAAATAAACATTGGATGTATTAATTACTATTTATTGATAAGAATGCTATCATTGTAATTATGCTTTTAATCTTTGTTAAATCTAGTGAGCAATGTTGGTTATATTCCACAAAGGGTTTCTGTTCTCCCTATGCCTTAGTTTGTTTGTTTTGCCTGTGTCATTACATGATGAGAGTCGGGTCTGGCAAAGCAAAAGACAATATCTTCTAGAGTAAATGGGTTTTTTTTTTTTTTTTTAAATCACAGTAAGGCTTCATTAACTGTGTTGGGTTTTTTTAATTTGAAAGAAGGGAAACCTGATTAGTAGGTTTATTTCTTAGTGCATGAAATGCTGGGATTTAACAGTTCCTGAAAGAAGCTGGAGTTGTATCAGTATCTGGGTAACGATGCTTCTGTGGACCAGTAAAACAACCACCTGTGCAAATTTTGGAGTATAGAGGCCTGCTTTATAGTAACAAATAATTTTAATGCATTTACTTTGACATTATTCTCCATGTGGAACGTTTGGGGTGGGGATGAGCTGTGGCAGAACACCTGCCGTCATGCTACTTAAGATTACTGTGTCAATGATTATCCACAGGACAAGCAATTATACTTAAGGCAGTTAAGTGTCCATGCCTAAACATTGGAATATATAGCAATAAAAACAGTATTGATGTGGATGGGACTGACATCCAAGCCCCAGGTCCTGCCATTTTCCAGTTCTTTCGTGTTTCAATAGAGGTGCCTCATGCGTTCTGCATTACCTATGTGATGCAAGCATCAGGCTGGATGAATTTTTATTACCAATCTACTTAATGCAGTTGTCTCTGTGCTCTGAATACATATAGGATGTTTTCTGTTTGTTCTTGGATTGAGTACTTGAATCTGCTGACATTTTTAAGAATTGTTGGGAAATACGGGAGCATAGAAACCAATGCTTTCTACACTTTATGTAATGCAACCCCCTCAGTTATTTTCTCCTTCTGTGGCATTAATCACTGAGATAGCAAAAATTGTAGAGATCTGCAGTACTGTATCATAATACGGTGTGCACTGTTGCACTTTATAACAGCTGTTTTTCAAGACCTGAGCAATGAATGGTTCATAATGCCTAATATCCTGTCTTTTGTAGTGTCCATTAGCAAATGCTTTGGTGACCATGAATAGGACTGGTGTACAGCAGTTGATCTTCATTCAGCTGCAGCTTCTGTTTGTTAAAAAAAAAAAAAAAAGCCGGGGGGGGGGGTCCTGCATGAAGGTTAATAGCCTCTCATTTAACAGCTTTTAAAAGACCTGTTCTCCTTGAATTGGTCTAATTGCTTTTTGAGCTGAACTACAGCTTCCCATTTAAATGGGGTGTTTAGCTTAAACGACAAGTTCTTATGTTTTAGAAAAAGGGTAAAAGGAGCCTTCTGGTCAGTTTAGAGCAGGGGTAGGCAACCTAAGGCCCGGGGGCCAGATGCGGCCCAATCGCCTTCTCAATCCAGCCCACAGACGGTCCGGGAATCAGCGTGTTTTTACATGAGTAGAATGTGTCCTTTTATTTAAAATGCATCTCTGGGTTATATGTGGGGCATAGGAATTCGTTCATTTTTTTCTTCAAAATATAGTTCGGCCCACTACATGGTCTGAGGGACGGTGGACTGGCCCCCTACTGAAAAAGGTTGCTGACCCCTGGTTTAGAGCCACAAGAGACTTTAGATAAGCCTTTCTTCTTCTTTAGCTGAGGGGAAGACATATGCATTTAGAAAGCTTGGGAGTAAATATGGCTTATGACTTGCCAGGTGTAGGGTCATTTATTTGTCTCCTTGGCAACCAGGTGTTTCATAGCCTCTAGATAATCCTAGAACTAGAATGGATGCACCTTACATTGATAGCTGGGTACACTTTCCATTCATTTCATCAGGACTGACATCCATAACTGTCCAGAAGTTTCAGCTATTGTACAGTATCTGCCTCCTAACATGAGAGCGCTATGGGAATCTCCACTGGCTATGTTTACAGACTCTTGTACCAACTGAGCACAAAACATTTTTGACTCAACTCAAAAATCTTCTTGTATGGGAATGCACTAACACATGCAGTGGAGAAGGAAAGGCAAATAATGAAATTATTGCTTTAAGTGGGGATCTTAATTGCTGCTGGTGGTTTAAAAAGCAGGTTTCCATTCTTCAAAACAGCTAATGATACATGCCCCTCTTAGCTAGTTATTTTGCTGGACTGAAACAGTTGAATACAAAGCACAATAAATATATTGGTCTCTAATAATGAGTCATACAACTTTGAATTGGAAATTGGATTTTCCCTTTCTATAAAAAGTTGTAAAACTTTACAAGGAAAAAACTTAGCAATTTTTGCTTAGAATGAATTTTAATAGGCAATGGTGCCAGATGCCACACTGCAACTGAAGACCTCATCATTCCATGGTTTGACAGGGATGAGGGTGATGACTTGGATACTGGGACCTGAGTAGATGGAATGGGCTGAGTACTCAGTTCACCACCAGCATGGGCCAGAGGGCCAGAAGGGTTTTGCCCATGGTACATACGGATTCCATCACAAGAATACCACTCCACATTGGAGTGGGTTTATACGGCTTGTATCTGGTGCTGGACCATAGAGACAGATGAGGGATTATGCTCATCCTGTCCACCCTGTTGCCAGCAGCCTCTCTGACTGAGGTATGGAAGGTAAAGAACCCAGCATGGTGGTCTTAGCAATTTCAGTGTCCATTCCGAGACTGTGGGGTGGGGTTGGCTTGGGACTTCATGGCCACCTTGGCAACAGTGGGGCTGTCTTAGTTTGCCATCAGCCCTATACACATGGCAGGACCACACCCTCACTTTTTCTTTGCTCCAGGTGAGATGGGCAATCTCAAAATAGCAGAGAGGGGTTCCAAATAACCCCAGTGTCAGAATCAGGGCACTTTCTGGTGGAACCTGAGAGATTCCTGAATGCTCATGAAGATTTTGAAAGCCCTGGCCTTCTAGAATGAGGAGCTACAACAGACTTTTGGCACAGTTACTCATGAGTGCTCTTTCCAGTGTTGTAGAGCATGTATGGCTGCCTGGTATCCCTGCAAACTTTGTGTGATGAAACTATTGGGAAGACTAGCTGCAGATGGCACACAACACATTCTGAAGCCAACTGAACACTAGTTAGAGGTGCATGATCATGCCTACTGCATGGTAGTGTAGGAAGCAATGAAGTTCTTCCTCCACTGCTTCCTCAAGAAAGTTACCTGGCAGAGCTCTTTAGAGTGTTCAGAGGGCTGTTACCTACTCCTGTGAGTGGAGCTATAGAGTCCACTGCAAATTGTTTGCAATATAGTTTAAGAATGAAACAAATCAAAACACTCTTGATGCTGTTATTATAGAATCTGCTGAGGTGCCCAACACACCATCTGAGCAAATGTTTATGTGATCATTTTCAGTTATTAGGGTTTAATGTCTCCTTGTAGCATTGTGTTTGATGACTTGCCATCTCAACCAATTCTCTTGACTGATTAGAACTAGCAACAACCACCCTCCCCAACAACAAAAACCTCCCCATAACAATACCCCAGCCCAGGAATTTGTTCAGCAACCTCAGCTTTTGTAGCTGGAATCAGTCAGGGCCCCTCCCTACCAGGCGAGGTGGGAAAAGGCCTGCAAGGCAGGGAGCAGGTCTCTAGGGACTCATCAGCATCAACTGGAGCCACTTTGAGAATGGTCCATCATTCCTTTCATTTCCTTTGTCTGCTCCACGTGCATTGCTCTGATTCTCACAATCTTTCTCCCAAATATTCTTGATAAGATTTCCCTCAGATCCCCATCTGTAAAATGGCCTTAATGATATAAAGACAGATTAGAATGGCAGCTATGTACACTTACTTCTTGGGAGTATATTCCTTGGAACTTTCTCATCATTCTGCCCAGTGCTCAGATGAAGCAAAAGGTAAGGGAGTTCTTAATGAAACCCAAAGCTCTGTCCCCTCACTTCCCCAATTTTAGACAAATCATGGGCCTCCTGCAGCCAGAATGAGAGGACTGGGACTTCTACAGCCCTCCCTTGGTAATTTGAGTGCTACCTCTGAGTGGATGCTACTGCTCTGCTAGTATGAATGAAGTACCAATGAAGTACCTGTACCAATATGGGTTCCGACCTGGGTTTGGGACTGACTCATTCTTGGTCAAC
The DNA here is from genome assembly GCF_964106645.2 of Podarcis pityusensis. Classification (NCBI taxonomy): domain Eukaryota; kingdom Metazoa; phylum Chordata; class Lepidosauria; order Squamata; family Lacertidae; genus Podarcis; species Podarcis pityusensis. The sequence continues at coordinate 45,300,053 of NC_138028.1, forward strand.
CTGATGGATGACCTGTAGCAGAAGACACCCTGCCTTGATGTGGAATTCATTTCCATTTAAAATAAGGCATGCTCTAATAAACTACACTTTTAGATGCATTCTTATGCCTTTTTTTATTTACCCAAGACATTTCTGAAATAAAATTTGAATTATTGTTCATTGACTACCTTAAAATAACAGCTTAACTATTTTTGATCTTCTGTACACCACTCTGATATCTTGCGAACAGTTTATAAATATTTTAAAACGAAATAACTATTATGTGGCTAGTGGTATTACTATGTGGAGCCCGCTATTAAGCTTCTTTTAAATTTCATGCTACCCGTCAACATTCTGACCTTACTGTGACATCATACACATGCAAACACACATGCAACACACATACACATCATAGCCTTTCCTTTACCCATCCTCCTTCATTAGGATCTTTCATTAGGACCTGAACTTTTCAGTTAGATACTTTGATTTTGACTGACAGAAATTTAAACCGATTTAAAGAGATATATGTTTGACCTGCAATAATGTTGCTTTCCTGGTTTAATTTTATTTTTAAATTTTCCAGCAGTGAACAGAGAGATGCTATACATGAAGAATGTCAGCCAAAGCTGAAGAACCAGGAGGTTCTCCACAGCAAGGAAATTCAAAAGCAGCAACAGTATGTTGAAAAATTACAACAGCAGATCTTGGATGGGCAGATCAAAGCTGAGCAAGAACTAGAGCACGATCAAGCCATAATCAATCAGTGGATCAAAGAAAGTGAGTTTTCTTTCCCATTCTCATTTTTTTCCTACTTACACTGTTGATGCATAATTTTCTCATTTTACTCTGGTTTCTTTCTTTCACCCATTATTTTATCATTCTTAAAGTGAGGTTAGCACTCAAGCAGCAGTTTATATTTTATATTCATTGGCTGGATGAGTCTTCCCTACGATACTTTAAGATACACTCTTGTCCTTCGTAAAACTACCAGCTTGAAATGCTCTCTGGCTTTAAAATTTGGATATAGCTGCATAAATTTGAATTAAGGCTGTATAAGATATCCCCCAGTCTCATTTCTCAGGTCAAAAATAGCTTTATGGATGGGGTAGAAATCCCCCTTCCCACAAAAAAATATATACGAATGCCCAACTTTTTTCAGCTCCTTTGGGTGTTGTCAGGGAACTGCCATCAGTGCCGGAGGGAGAGAGCAAAATCCAGAGGGATTCCAGAGAGCGTCCAGGGATTGGGAGAGGCAGCCCATCTTCTGGGGAAGAGAATCAGCGTGGCACCAGTGGAGAAGGGGGGCAGATGGGGAAGCAGCGAGGCGGTCCCATGACTCCTTGCCGGGGACCAGCGGGCAGAGTAGGGGTCCTCCGCTGCCTAAGCCCTCCTTGCGCAGAAGGCTTTCGCGCAGAGAGAATAGGAGGAGACTAGGCGTCAAAGAGCTTCTTTGCTGGAAGAAGTTTAAGAAACGCCCACTGACGGATTCTGCCAGCGATTGAGACAGCCACGGGTGAGTGGCTGTTCGGACAGAAAAGGTTCACTCAGGCAACCCAGCCAGGTGTTTGCACCGGCTTATGCACAAGCAACCCCTAGAACCACTACAGCAATCCGTCAGTCACTGACGTTGCTTGTGCACAGCCCCGGAGAGGCAGCACGATGAGCCAAACAGGACCGGCCGGAGAGACAGAGCAAGAAGCCATGGTGCGAGGTCTGGTCGAGAGGAACCGAGACCTGGAGGCGCATGTCGCTACCCTGTCTGCGCAGCTGGAGGAGAGACGGGCTCAGGATGCACAGGTCAGAGCCACCCCGATAGGGAGGAAGGTCCCGGGGCTGGTACACAAGTTTGGTGGAAAGCCCCAAGACTACAATGCCTTCCGAACGGAAATTCAGTACGCTTTGGAATTGCAGAAAAATGACTTTGCGGATGACGGGGAGAGGGTGGCTTACATTGTTGGACATCTGCAGGATGGGGCGTGCGAATGGATCAGGCCCCTAATGGCGACGCAGAATGATGCATTGAAAGATCTTAAGAAATTCTACCAGGCAATGGACGCGATGTTCTCCAGTGAGGTGGAGCAAAGCGTGACATGGAGGGAGCTGATGGGGTGCAAGCAGGGGAGCCTGTCCGTCAGAAACTACTGGTCGCGTTTTGCGATGTTAGTCCACAAGCTCGGGTGGGATCTGGACTCTGAACCAGTACAAATGTTGTTTGAAGTGGGTTTGGCCCCTGAAGTGAAAGACGAGTTGTCCCGAGCGCCCCGCCCGCGGTCGATGGATGAACTCACAAAGACTGTGCTTGCGATCGGTGTACGCCAGGAAGCGCGGGCTCAGGAGAAGCGGGAGATAAGGGCGGAACGTTTCCATGACAACCGCATTCCGGAGATGCCGAGGGAGCCTTCCCAGGCAGCGGAGCCGATGGAAATTGATGGAGCGCGCGCGGGCGAAGTTTCAAACGCTGGTGAAGATCGGAAAAGGGACGGAAAGGAGTGGAAAACTACCAAGAAGTGTTTCCTCTGTCAGCGACCGGGACATTTTGCAAAGGTCTGCCCTCAACGAAAAGCCTGGCAAGGCATGATGGAGGCTGCAGGCCACAACGAGAAGGGGGAGGAAGAGCCGGTGCAGGGAAACGACAACGCCTGGCTGCCAACCAGCAGGGGCAGCAGCCAGGCCAGCAACCAATAGAAGTGCCCCAGCCTGACCCTCCCAAGGCAGCTATAGCAATAGAGGTGGTGCTAGAATTCCCAAATGGGCACCCCGTCAAAGTGGAGGGGCTGCTAGATTCTGGCAGCTCGTGTAATTTCTTCAGCAGAGACTTCGCTCTGGAGCACCAGCTCCACCTGTTGCCACTAGATTTTCCCTTGCAGGTGACCACCATCGATGGCAGGGAACTCCTGGGAGGGGAAGTGACACACCAGACACCGCCAATGCGAATGAGTGTCTCCAGGCACACGGAAACCATTGCCTTTCACGTGGCCACGCTGGCAGGACCCCCAATAATACTGGGAATGAGCTGGCTGGCAATACATGACCCAGTGGTGTCATGGCATCAGCGGTCGGTCACCTTTGGGTCAGCTTACTGCTTAGAACACTGTCTGGGAGGGAAGGAACCAAGAATGACTGTGGCCAGGGTGGCTGGGGTGGCCCTGGAGCAAAAAAGGGAGGTGCCACCACAATATGCTGATTTGAAGGAGGTCTTCAGCGAGAGGGAGGCAGACAGACTGCCCTCCCACAGGCCATTTGACTGCCAAATCAACCTGCTTCCAGGGGCTCAGTTACCGGTGGGTAAGCTGTATGCCGTGTCCGACCGGGAGATGCAGGAGTTGCGGCAGTTTATTGACAAGAACCTGGAGAGGTTTCATAAGGGAATCAAAGGCGGTGGAGGGCAGTCCAGTGTTCTTTGTGGACAAAAAAGAGACTAATCAGCCCAGATTAGTCGTGGATTACCGGGCCCTAAACCTGGTGTCAGAACCCGTGACTTTCCCAATGCCCAGGATTGACAATATTTTGACACATGTGAGGCAGGGGAAGATTTTTACCAAGCTGGACCTCAGGGGAGCATACAGTCTGATTAGGATAAGGGAGGGGGATGAATGGAAAACGACCATGTTCACCCCCTGGGGGCTTTTGAGTACTTAGTCATGCCATTTGGATTACAATCGGGGTCCGCCTGCTTTCAAACCTTCATGCACCATGTGTTGGGGCCCCTGCTGTACAAGAATTGCGTAGCCTTTTTGGATGACGTCTTAATCTATTCGGACAATGAAAAGCAACACGTCAGAGACGTCAGGGAGGTGCTACAGAGATTGAAGAAGCATCAGTTGTGGGTCAAGCTGGAAAAATGCCAATTCCACGCCAGGGAGGTCGAGTTCCTGGGGTACAGGTTGTCAGACAAAGGACTAGCCATGGATCCGGGCAAAGTGAAGGCAGTGCTGGAATGGAAAGCCCCCCAAAACAGAAAGGATGTGCAGGGGTTCCTAGGCTTCAGCAACTTCTACAGGAAGTTCATAAAGAACTTCGCTCACTTGACAGCGCCCATAACGGATTGTCTTAGTAGCAAAAAGAAGTTCGCGTGGACAGAGGATGCGCAGCAATCCCTTGAAAAACTGAAGAAGGCGTTCACCTCGGAAGAGCAGCTCCTGCACGTGGATCCAGAGAAGCCCATGAGATTGGAGACAGACGCGTCCGACCGCGCGATTGGAGCGGTCCTTTTGCAGCCCGGGGCAAGCAGAACTGGAGGCCGTGTGCCTTTTTCTCTAGGAAGCTGAGCAAGTCAGAGCAAAACTGCACGGTGTATGACCGAGAACTGCTTGCGATCTATGTGGCATTTCGGCAATGGAGACATCTATTGATAGGGGCGCGGCACAAGATCCAGGTCCGAACTGACCACAAGAACTTGGAATACTGGCGGATCGCGCGAGTGCTCAACCAGAGACAGATCAGATGGTCCCAGGAGTTCGCCAAGTTTTTCTTCGAGATACGATACGTGCCAGGAGAGGAAAACGTAAGGGCAGATGCTCTCTCCCGGAAACCGGAGTACATGGAAGGAGAGGGGCCACCAGAGACCAGGCACGTGTTCCCCGAGGACCAGTGGGTGTGTGGGGGAGCGTTGGTTGGGAAACAAGAACTGGCAGGACTCACCAGAGACGATGAGTTTGCTCAGACAAAAATCAGGGAACTCAGGGACGGAAAGGAAGTCAATGGAGGGTTTGAGGAAAAGGAAGGGCTACTGTACTATAAGGGGGCGCTGTATGTACCAGGGGAGACTTTGAGGGGGAAGGTACTTAGACAACTCCATGACAACCCAACAGCTGGGCACTTTGGACAGCACAAGACCATGCTACTTGTCACCAGGCAGTTCTGGTGGCCAAAGGTGAGGGAAGACGTACGAGAATATGTACGAGGGTGCGACCGATGCCAGAGGGCAAAGGGGGAAAGGGCTGCCCCCGCGGGCCTACTGGAACCCTTACCTACACCGGAAAAGCCCTGGGAGGTGGTGTCCATTGATTTTATGACAGATCTGCCCAAGTCAAGGGGAAAGACAGCAGTCATGGTAGTGGTCGATCTACTGACTAAAATGTGCCATTTCGTAGCTTGCTCACATGCAGCAACGGCAGAGGAGACAGCCAGGCTGTTTGTGGATCACATTTTTAGACTGCATGGGGCTCCATTGAGGGTAATCTCGGATCGCGGGAAACAATTTACTGGTTCTGGCGGAGACTCATGAGCTTGCTACAGGTCGAGGTGAGCTTCTCGATGGCGAGGCACCCAGAAACCAACGGACAAGCCGAAAGAGCGAACGGTATACTCCAGCAGTACCTACGCTGCTATGTCAGCGAGAGACAGAACGTTTGGGTAGAGAAATTAGCTTTGGCTGAATTTGCGTACAATAACGCTGAACACGTGTCCACGGGAATGAGCCCTTTCATGGCCAATTACGGGTGTCACCCCAGGGCCTTACCGGGGCGGGGGGAGGAAGGATGGAGTGTACCTGCGGCTGAGCAATTGGTGGAAGAAATGGAGGCCTTACCCCAGCAACTCAGGCTGAACTTGGAGCGGGCCAAGGAAGTTTACAAGAGGCAGGCAGACAGGCACCGTCAGGAGGGGGAGGCCATACGGGTGGGAGACCGGGTGTGGTTGTCATCCCAAGGGTTGCCCCTAAAGGGAGGGTGCAAGAAGTTGCAGCCTAGGCGGCTGGGGCCTTTTGAGGTAATACAGCAGGTTAACCCAGTGGCATTTAAACTCAAGTTGCCTGACAGCATGAAGATACATCCGGTGTTCCATAGGTCCCTACTTTCACCTTACAGGGAGGGGCAGGAATTCCCGGGATGGGAGGAAGGGGTTACCACCCACCCGCGGGTAGAGGAGAGGGAACACTGTAACGAAGCCACGGAAATACTCGATTCAAGGTGGCAAGGTCGCCAGGTAGAGTACCTGGGAGGGGGAACCTAGGTCTGAAAACACTTGGGTCCCTGCAGAATCAATCACTGATGGGTATCTGGTGGAAGAATTCCACGGTTTGTTCCCGGATAAGCCCAAACCATTAGCTAGATTCTGGGAGGAAGAATTTGGACCCACAGACGACGAAGGGGACTTTGTGGGTTTTCCTGCCTCCGAAGAGGAGGGAGAGGAGGTGTCCGAGGGAGAAGAATCAGACTGGGAGGTTCAACCAGTGGGAAGAGATCCGAGCGGATGGGAGGCTGGTTTTGAATCCTCAGAAGATGATGACAGTTCCTTCAGGGGATTCCCCGCATCGTCGATCGAGGAGAGAGAGGAGGTTGTATCGGAAAATCGTGCCAGGGGTGGGGGGTGGGGTCCTGAGGAGGAGGTGGATGTCAGGGAACTGCCATCAGTGCCGGAGGGAGAGAGCAAAATCCAGAGGGATTCCAGAGAGCGTCCAGGGATTGGGAGAGGCAGCCCATCTTCTGGGGAAGAGAATCAGTGTAGCACCAGTGGAGAAGGGGGGCAGATGGGGGAAGCGGCGAGGCGGTCACATGACTCCTTGCCGGGGACCAGCGGGGAGAGTAAGGGTCCTCCGCTGCCTACGCCCTCCTTGCGCAGAAGGCTTTCGCGCAGAGAGAGTAGGAGGAGACTAGGCGTCAAAGAGCTTCTTTGCTGGAAGAAGTTTAAGAAACGCCCACTGACGGATTCTGCAAGCGATTGAGACAGCCACGGGTGAGTGGCTGTCCGGACAGAAAAGGTTCACTCAGGCAACCCAGCCAGGTGTTTGCACCGGCTTACGCACGAGCAACCCCTAGAACCACTACAGGTGTCATTGTCTGATCTTGCTCCTGCTTCTGTCAGTGTCATTATTCCTCCTCTTTCCTAGGTTAATCTCAGTGATTATTCCAACCAATCAGCAGACATATGCTTAATGCCCATCAGCTTTGGCTACATGGGGATGTCACTGGGGATACTTGAGAAGTAGCAGCAAGTTGATATGTGTTGATGTATAAAGCCCTGAACAACTTGGGCCCTTTTATCCCTGCTTGGTCACTAATCTGATCTGCTTGTCCAGATGAGCTGTGTTAGTTGTCCCCTGTGTGGGCCTTAACTAGGGTATTATAGTATCACTGATCCCATACTGTAGAAAACTTTTCCAGCAGAAATTTGGTGGGCATATGTGCCCCCCCCAACATTACAATCTTAGTATGATCCAAATATGTTACCCACACATATATGCTTCAAACTTCAGAGTTCCAAACTTTAGTTTTTATTTAGATAAAAACACTTTTTTAAAAAAACAAAAAACACCCAAGAATAGCCGGTGTTTCAAGTACAGTGGAGCCTTGGTCCTCGAACGGCTTAGTTAATGAACAAATCAGCTCTCAAACGCCAAAAACCCAGAAGTAAGTGTTCTGGTTTTTGAACTTTTTTCGGAAGCCGAACATCCAATGCAGCTTCCACTTGAGTGCAGGAAGCTCCTGCAGCCAATCAGAAGCTGCACTTTAGTTTTCAAACGTTTTAGAAGTGGAGCAGACTAATGGATTATTTTTGAGAACCAAAGTACCGCGGTACTGGAACAGCAAGGATTACCATCCCAGACCTGCTGTGTTTTTGTTTCCCTTCTCCCCACAACCCCCTTTGCCTCTGTGGTTTTAGGACCACTGGTTTTTAGGACTACTGTTTTTAATACAGAATTTTTAATTATTGTAAGCCACTCAGGGATCTACTGTGGTGCAATCTTCCAACTTTGGTGCTGCTAAAAGGGGACATCACTTTCTTCTCCATCGGTCACCCTGGCTGCTGGGGGTTACCTATGGATGTAGCCAATCATGGGCAAGCTTGGGGTCGTGGTTTAGGAAGTGGACTCGCTGGTTATAAAAGCCAGCTGTGCCTAGGCCTTGGTCTCAGTCAATGCTGGATTCATCAATTACCCACCCCACACTTTATGTGTAGGCCTGCTCAAGGGTGAGCCGGTAGGTCCTGCCTAAAACCTTGCTATGGACATCTTGAGTTGCCATACTCGGGGACAGGGAGGAATTTGTCTGCAGACAAGTTGGGCTTGGCTGAGGGTTTTGCTTACCTCATAGCAATTGTCACAACTTGATAGTAGATAAGGCATTAGGTTGGATCCTTAGTCTAGGTGGACTGGGAGGTTGGGAGCCCTGCTAATCCAAGGAATCAGAATATCCCATTAAAGGGATCCAGGGTGAGGTGCTTCTTTCCAGACACCCAGAAGGTGGCTGATGGGCTATAACACCCTCATAATGGTGATCTCGTGTGGGAAGTTCACTCTGATTTGATGTAAGACATGGGGCAATCCTTAACCTTGGTTGACCAAATAATCAACCAGCAGACGGACTAGACTGGTTGATTCAGAATACACACCCAATGCCTGTGCCAAAACCTGCTGACATCTGTAATCAATAAAGTTGTGGCCTGTTTGAATCCCAGTTGGTTGTCCTGTGTTTACTGCAGCTTCAACATGCCTTGGCCCCTCTGCCACAACTTCACTGCACCTAGACCCACAATGTCAGGCTGATCTTGCTTAAATTATTTCTCAAAACAAATTCTAAAATTGACATAGAGTTGATTATTCTCCTCAAAAATTCTCGGTGCTGTTGATAAATTACAACCGAACTGACAAGACTTGCTGATTTTCATGCTTTTTGTTCATTTGTTTGCTTGTTTTCCTAGACCAGCAGTGGCTCATTGATGAAAAGAAACGGCTGGCTGTCCAGCAACAGCAGCAGGAATCTGCTGTGCAGACAGAAGTCAAATCATATGCAGAAGCTGGAGTCCAGAACATATTGGAGTCAGAAACTAGCCTGTCCCTCACAGAACAGAACAAGAAGAAACTGGTACAACTTGAACTTTTACGAAAATACTCTTTGAAGAAAGCAGAAAGACATTTAAGCCGGAAGAAGGTTAAAGTGCATCTTGAGAGGATTGTGAAGAAGCAAAAATTGCTAGAGGCCAAGAAAAACCTGGAACACTTAGAAGCTAATTGCTGGATTAATGAGGATAGTGTGAAACATTCCCAGTCTCTGGACCAAGATACCACAGTAACTTCTGGGGACTTCAAGTGTTCACAGCCAGAATCAGATTCATGCTCCTTGCAATGCAGAAGAAACAGCTTTTTAAATCATCAGCCAACACATTGCAGGTGAATATTTGCACAATACTTCTCAAAACACTAATCTGTTCTGGCAAAGCACATTTTTCATTAACTTCAAAGTGCATGTTAAATGTCGTGGCTCCAAGCTTATTCAGTCTCATCAGCAGATGTGTCAACTAAATTTTTAGTTGATTAATCATTAGAGCCCCGTCATAACTGACAGGAGTGAGAGTTAAGGCAAATGAAAAAGTTTTGATGTGACATTGGAAAAGAAAAGGACAGCACTTGGCAAACCTCTCTGAGGAGGGAATTGTTGAGGCTGCTTGCCATAAGAGAAAGCATAGTCCCCTTTCTTGCCTTGGAAGGTGTTCTTTAAATGCAGTAGTTCCAAAGCATTTAGGACTTTATAGACCAAACTTGTACTTGGAAACAGATTCACCTGTTTAAGAACTGGTGAAATGTTGTATAAATTGCCACACTTCCTGCAGTAGCACAGAGGTTGCCTATATAGTAATATACAGTTTTCAAGATTGAACATATCAGTTCAACAAACACTGAGATCCTCTCAGATCCAGTGTAATCCAAACCATGTCATATTAAGATTTGCTGGTCAGCAGGTTCATCCCAACAAGATTTGATAGCTTGTCAAGGCCTCCTATTGGTCTCTCAATTGCTGGGTCTCTCAATTGCTAGTCAGGTAAGGACTATTGCTTCATAACTCTGTCGATTTGGTATGTTTGTCTACATAGGACTGTATTCAACATAGTGCTAAGGAGACTGTTCTATCAGGGCAAGGATTTCTGCCTGTCCAGCTGAATGTTATCCCCCTCACCCCCCAACTCTCTACTTGGGGTTCCCTCAACCCTCTAGATCAGATTTGGGGACAGTATAGGGCATGTGTGGGGAGAAGGGGGAAATCCTGTCACACTGGTTGAAATATTTAATTAAATACTGTCCCTATGATCTTGGGTTAGAAGCAGCAATCATACTATAGGTTCAGGGATGGGAAGCCTATAATCTTCAACGTTGTTTGATTCCCATTAGCTCTGTGCATTGGCTATGCTGGCTGGGGCTGGTGGGAATTGGATTCCAACATCAGATGGAGGGGACACAGGATGCCCATTCCTGCTGTAGGCTCTTAGCATCAACTTAGGTACAGTGGTACCTCAGGTTACATACGCTTCAGGTTACAGACTTTGCTAACCCAGAAATAGTACCTCAGGTTAAGAACTTTGCTTCAGGATGAGAACAGAAATCGTGCTCCGGCGGCGCAGCGGCAGCAGGGAGCCCCATTAGCTAAAGTGGTGCTTCAGGTTAAGAACAGTTTCAGGTTAAGAACGGACCTCCAGAACTAATTAAGTACTTAACCCGAGGTACCACTGTACTTTGCCTATTAGTCCACCACAGAGCAACCACTTGACTCCTAAGCAAATGACAATGATAGGATTTCCATTGGGGTAAGCATGATTATGAAAGCAATGTTGCACCTGCCTTAAAAAAACACACCATAAAGCAAATTTATTAACATATTGTTGGTTTTGTTTTTACAGTTTTTTCTTGAAGAGGGATCCCTCTCAAGTACCTACCTCAGCACACAGCCATGGATGCTGTGAAGTTAACCAACCAAGGAAATCACTGTCTGTAGAGTATCTTCCAAGAGCAATTAAAGAACTTTCCAGAAGAGATAACATTCATGATGACAGAGATTCTGCCTTCCCAACCAACAGACAGCAGATCAAAATTCGAAAGTCATTATATTTGGGAAGTAAAGGAAGAGTGAAGAATGACAGTAGTAATACAGAAGTAATTTCTCTTATCTGCGAAGAAATCGAAACAATGGAGAAATCAAATAGCAGACCAAGGCAAACTAGATCTAAAGCCCAGATTTCTAAGACCAGTTCTCCTGACCACTTCAAGAAAAAAGGTGAATCTGAAATAGGAAGACAGGTGGGAAAACTAAAAGCACCGGCAGATTCAAATCAGCATAAAGGGAAGCACTTAGAAAAGAGTGACGCTCAGGAAGCTAGCAGAAAGACTAGAACTGATACAAGAAAAAAGCACAAAACTTCACTTCCAGGAAATTCCTCTAAGGAACTTAAAAAATCAGCAATATATGGTGAACCACCAGAAAAGCATCTAAGCCAAACAGCAAATAATGTGAAAAGAGATTCAAAGGACAAACAATCAGAGGAAGAGCTTGAACTCCTGAGGTTAGCAACTTCAGCAAGAAGCCTTAACAATATAAATGCCCCCACACCGCTCTGTCATGAGGAAAAAAGATGGCACAGTGCTGAGGTGTTGAGCGATAGAATCTCAAAAGCAGTCCCCAAGCCACTGAGAAGCTGGCAAGAAGATGATGACCTTGAGTTTTCTGATACAGATAGTGCCTATTCTGTAGATTCTCTTTCATCTGCTAGTGCAAATATCCTGACAAGTCAGCTGAGTCATACGGAGTCATCTGGAATCAAGGACACAGTTGAGCTGGAAGGTTCTGAAAGTGATGACAGCCAGATGTCCCAAGATTCTCTTTCTGAAAAAGTAAAGAAAACTGAAAGTCAAGATACAATTAATTTTCTTGAGGTCCATCAGGAACCTGTTGATAACTGTCAGTCTGCCTCACTATTAGCAAACACATCTTTATCAAAAAACAATAATTGGACTATGAATGAAAGAAGCTTTTCTCTTGATAGTCTAGGGGATGTTGATGAAGTTTCAGAAGATATAGCAGAGGAATCCAAATTAGAGTCATTTGATGAAGTTCCGGCAGAGGCTTTTTGGAATTTGCAAAACCCAAGGTCAGAATCCAGAAAGAGCAACAAGCAGCAAAACCATGAGATCTGTAAGGAAAGTGTAAAAAGACCCAGTGACTTGAATCTGAATACTGATTCTTTTTATCTGGATGCTAGTACACAGTCTAGTTCTAGTAGCATTTATGATCAATCAGTAAAAGAAATTGAAATTTGTGTTTCGGGACCAGAGAGTTCATTTGATCAAAGATCAAATGCTGCAAGTGAAAATCTTCCTGTTTTCCCAGATGCTTGGTTGTCTTGTGACTCAAAAAATGGAAAGACCAGCCCCATCATAACAATGCCTTCTTCCCAAGATCACTCAGAGTTCCGGGTTGCTCAGCTTCACCCTATTAACAAGTCAAACTGCTGGATGAAGAAAGATGACCTAAGGCAGTCAGCTGCAGAATTGTCATTTGTCTCCTGTTATAAAAAACCGTATTGGGTTTCTCATGAGCCAGACACGATAGAAACATTATTTTCACCATCAGTACCTTTTCCAGAAACAAGGAAACACCTTGAAATTGAAGCTCCAGGAGCCATGCCACCATTTTCTCTGTCAACCAAAAACGTTCAGTTTGGTCATGGTTCTACATTTATTACAAAATATGGTTATTCTGAAGTTGCTTCTCTGCCTGAGTCTAATTGCCAGCAGCCTGATGAATTATCTGAGGGTGGATCTGCTACTATACAGAAAGAAGACATTTATGTAAATACTAATTTCAAAGAATGCCTCTTTAGAACAATTGAAAAAGAAGACTTTGACTGTGACTCTAACAGCAACATAAGAGACTCGGAGGTAGTTGACTTAAACCCCATAGATAAATCCACCTGCGCAGTACCTAGTGGATCTCCTGACTTGATTGCATTGGGTAAAGCACAGAAAAAGTATCAAGGTCATGAACATTTGTTTTCAAAAGAGGGAGTAAATTTATTTAGTGATGAAAGTTTCTATCTCTGTGATGCATTAAGCAAGAGCACCAACAATGTTGGGGAAGAAGAATATTCTAGTGACAAGATACATTTATTAATACATGGTGGAAGTAATTTTGATCCGGTGCCAAAAGCAATATACCAACAAGTGGCTGCAGAAGAAATTGGTATAGAGAATAAATTGTGTCAAAGTGAGAATACAGATTTTTGCCACAGGGATCAGTTTGCTCTACCAATACAAATTTCTGAGACTGAGAGATTCAGTATGCAAGAAAAGAGAGATGCGGTGACAGAATCTGCTTTAGAGGTACCTTCATTTAGAGAAGTAGAAGAAGCAGCTCAAGAGAAAGACTTGTGCTCAGAAAGTAACTGTGAAATTCAGACTAAATTATTAACAAGTGATTCTCATTCAGGTTCAGAACCTGACTGTTCTGGAAGTAGTGTTAGTCAAAAGGTTTTGTTAACTTCTGATGCTGAAAATATGAGGGAACAGACCAGTGAAGGGGAAAAGACCATGCTCTCTTTTTTTGGCCAGGGAACATCTTCATCTACTTCTATGGATTTGGTGACTGACAAATCAATGTGTTCAACTATGGACAAAAATGGGGGGGAAACTAAACTTTCAGTTGATTGTGATAAATCCACTTTCCAATCTAATTCAAATATGCATTATCAAGACACAGCTGGAATGGGAAAATATGCTGGGAAATGTCAGGGTTCCATGGCACTTAAGGATGTTCATCTGACCAAATCTAGTTCTGTGGAAAATAGTGTAAATGATCCTAACTCTGTTAGCACCACTGATCAGAAACTCACAGGGCAACAGGAAGTTGAAGATACGTTTTTGTTTGGCTCTAGTGTTCAGTCTGACAAAACCAAAGCTTGGCATATACCTGCATCAAGCGTGGGCAAGGAAGCTGCAGTTTTCCATGTGGACTTCAGCAAAAATGATGGCTCAGAAGTGAATTCTAATCAAGCCAGAAATAACACTGAAAAGGACTGTGGGGGAATGCTGGGAAATGATGGAATTGAATCAGTCACAGCTTTCCAAGAACAGAATCTGTATGTGGATAAAGAATCTGAACATCCAAAAAATGGTGTTGATACTGGAGCTTTAACTACTTCTGAAGATAATAAGTGTGAACTTAATAGTAAGACGATAAACTCTGAAGAACTTATTAAATTAATGAATAGTGTCAATAAGCTGGAATGTGACATATTGGAAATTAAATATAGTCAGAGGTTGCACAATTACCATAGAGGTGAATTTCAAAGTGAAACTGTAGAGAGTAGGATGACCTCAGAAAATACTAACTTGGTTCATAGTACCAGCGAGGAACATTATAAGAAGCTGGCTGCAACAGTGACATATGAGGAAACAAATATCCAGCTGATTGATGAAAACAAAGGAGAACCAAGTCCAGCAAAACCAGCAATGGAACCCGATAGCATTATTCATTCAAGCAGTGTTAATGAAAATAAAATCCATGAAACTGTAAAACAGAGTGATTGTCCTGCAGACATAGAAGCGAGCTCTGAGTGCACTGTGCCGGCTGGGTGTTCTAGCCCAACCATTTTTACTCAAAATATTACAGACTTACTTGACAAATGTGAAAAACCAGTTCAGGTTGACAGAATTTTAGAAAATGTCCTGAGTTTTGAGCCCTCAGCATCTGCAATAACCATTGAGTGTAGACAAGAAGATGCTTTAACCTATAGTGAAGATGATAAAAGTATATATACTGACAATGACACATCTGTAATAGAAAGCTTGTTAATGTACCGCAAGACTGTTCTTCAAGAAAATGAAGTTAATGGGGACATGATTTGTTCTGAAAAGGGGAGCAAAGAACATTGTGATGCAACAGAAAATGTGAATTCCAGGTTAACTAGGCTACACACTGATGACAATGTTGCATTGCAGCAAGAAAATCCAGTACATGGTTTTATTAATTGTGACAACACCAATAATGGAACAAATCCTGAAATACCAGAAATATACTTCACTTCTTCCAATCTGGAAGAACAGGAGGTGCACCAGATAACAGAAGTGTGTCTTGATAATATTAAAACCCAACAGCATGAAAAACCATCAGGGCTTTGGACTTACACAGGTATAATTAATGAGACACCAGAAGACAATAGTAATGGTTGTGCAGGTGACAAGAGAGCTGTAATTGGACAATGTGTGATTAGTGAAGAATTTAAACAAACTGGCAGTGGTGAAAATACCAGTGGATCTAAATGTCTTTCTACAAATTCTCATGTCAATATTTCAGAACACTGTGATGCAAATTTTGGTGGAAGCATATGTGATGATAAATGTATGCCAGATAACTGCATACCTAAGGAAAAAGAAACAATACATCCAACAGCCCCCCTGCCATTGGCAACAGCTGTGAAACTGGACCAAAGTACTATTATACAAAATGTGTGTATTTTAAAAACACAAAAGGTTGGGGAAAATTTGGAGGAAAATAGAGAAAGCCTAGAAGTGGATGTTTCACAAAATCAAGCTGAATTTCTGTTGGGGAACAAATGTAGTTACTGGTTTTCAAACAATGACACCGTGTTAAGTGATTTATCAGAAGAAAAGGAAAGACTGCCTCTCATTTTTTCAAGGAATGAAATTTTTGATGATTCAGTGTCCATTAACCAAACAGGTCCGCTAGAACACAGAAATCAAAACTATGGGTTAACTTCTGCGACTGCTGAAGACCTTTGTAATCAATCTGCATATAGTTCTTTGCTGCCTGGAATAAGGATAGATGAAGAAAATATGAAGGGTGACTGTACTATAATAAGCAATCCTGAAATGCTATTAAGTAATAGTATCAACAATGAAGTAGTTCTCCAGTACTATGAAACACAAATGGATAGTGACTTGCAATCTAGAATGTCATGTACCTTTAACAAAGTGGTGGGGAATGACTCACTTTCTGACATTGTCATGAACAATAAATGTATTGCATTTTCTCCTGATCAGCTAGAACAGAATGGACAGGGGAAGGAAAACTTGATATCCAATAAAATGTCTAATTACACTGCACCTGAGCAGAATCCTAGTAAGGATGACACATTTTCAAAACCATATATTGCAGAGTGCCATGCATCACTAGTATCAGCTACTACTGATGACCCACAAAACAAAGCTAGTCCTCTCAAGACATTGTTTCCTTCTGAAAGTACAAGTGATGATATGGACAGGTTTCGAGGAGAATACAGCACAAAAGAAGAAGAAAAGTGTTTAAATTCATTAAACACATCGCAAAAAGAAACTGCCACATCAGACTCATTAACCTCAGATAAAACAACTACTTATCCCTCTTCAGGTTTCAGAGAAAATGTAGAAGAAGCAACACCATTGTTACCAGAGCTTTCTTCTCACGAGTGTTTTAACAGTATTGGCAGACAGAAAGATTCATTAGTCCCATGTGAACAGACAAATAAATCCCTAGGCACTGATTGCATCAAGACAGAATACAGAATAAATAGTATTGGAGAAATGGAGTGCCAACCAGAAGCTAAGATTCGTGTGTTCAGAACTTCTAATGATCTTTGTATGGGGTGCTTAAATGACTCTATAGCAGTATCTGAGGATGGAGCAAAACTTTCAGGGTGTTCGGACCAAGCCCTATGGGGAAATGCTCATTTTGGTGAAGACAAAGCTGCAGGATGCAGGATGAGTTCTTATTTGTCTGAATACTCTGCTAGTCACTTGAACACCTCAACAGCGCTTCCCACACATTTGCTAGAACGCCCTATGGGCAACTACAAAGCTGATGCTTTGTATTTTGGGGAAAGCAAATATTTGGACTCTGGCATTTTTAATGTCCCTGCCTCAACTGTTGATTACTCTGTACACCACCAGCAAGAGAGCAAAATTACTAATCCTAGTTATAGTACCAAAAATACTCAGCGAGCAGCAGAAATGTATCAGAAGGAAAACCAAGGTCAAGATTATTTCCCTGAATGTCTACATAAACAAGAAAATACCAAGTCTTCACAGCCTGGGGATTATGTGGATAGGACAGAAATAAAATTGCAAGTGGAAAGCTTGCTTCCTTATCAAAGTTTAGAAGAGATAGTTCTAAGTGACAAAGCATTGCCACCTGCTTTATGTTCAGTTGAAGATATCTCCACTAGTACTGTGCTTAAAAATGTAGACATTCTAGAGTCCCCAAGATCACCGGAAGGCTTCACATCATCTCTCTGTCCACCATATACTGACTCACTGCAGAATACTTTTTTGTCAACTTCATTTCGAGCACAAGAAAGTCGAGCATTTTGTCATCAGGGTTTTCCAAATGTTGCTTGCTTTTCTTCAGATACCTCTCCTAGCCTCAATACTAGTCACAGTGATGCCGAGACACATGGTCCTCTGAAAGCTGCTGCATCAAAGTGTCCTGCACTTGCCAGCAGTATGATGCAGGAAAGCCAGTGTGACGATTCTGTGATAGTAGACCCACAGCCATGTGCTTCTGAAACTACTACTTTTTCTCTTATGAAAGAAAGTGGTTGTCTCCCACTTTCTGATCCTAACTCTAGCTCTCAAGGAAACTCAGCTTTAGATTGCAGCGAAAGACACGAATTTAAAACTGAAAAATTCCATTATGAAAGAGATGTTTGTGAAGAACCAAGGGATACAACTTCAGTGCAAAAGGGCTATTTGGAAAACATTGGCAAAACTTTACATCACACATTGCATTCAAGTCTTGATATGCAAGAAGATCAGAGTACACCACAGTTAAATAGCAGGGTTGATCTAGACAACTTCCCTAATACAAATGCAAATAATCATATAATTGCACATAAGGAGATGAAGAGTAAGAGAGAATCTTTAATGTCGGAACAGCTAAATATTTCAGTAGTAAATGACAGCATGTCCTCAAAGTATTTATCAGGAAGCAGCTGTTTGACTTCGCAGGAAGAACCTGCACCGGAGACAATTAAAACTGAAAATGCAGTTTTTACTTCACAGAATTCAAACAGAAGCAAAGAAGATGGACAACGGCCATGTTTGCAGAGTCATAGCTTATCAGCACCATCTATTACTGTTATATCTAATTTTGAGTGTGCTTCAGAAACTTCTAAAGTTGACCTTTCTGTACATTCTACCTCTAAGTCATTACAAGAGTTAAATATGAGTGTTGAACCACCATCTCCAACTGAGGATGACCTGCACAGAGCTGAAAGCTTATCCAAATTAAAGACAGACAATGTTGTGCCAGTTAAATATAAACCGAGATTTCAAAAGAAATCCATTCAAGCCCAGAGGTCTAATTACTGTGATAAAAGAAACCGTAGAGAGAGCACTCAGGAAAGTCGCTCTTCAGATCCTTCCGCTGCTCACTATCCAGTAGCTGTTGCCCACACAACTGGCAATCCCGTGGATACAGAAACAGAGAAATACTCAAATAATGTTTCTTTGGCACACCAACACAGTTTGAGTACACATGAAGATCTAAGACATCAAATGGAGGCAACAGACAATAAAGATGCAATGCACTTCAGTTCAAGCGATATCAACCCATATATTCACCCATGGCAGCAAGATGAATGCTGCAAGATTGGTTGGAAACAATATGTTTTTGGAAGTGCAAGTGATGTCTCTAGTAACCCACCTCCATTGAGTTTGGATAATCAAGCAGTTATGAGGTGCTCCAGTGTGGATAATGGTTTGAATTCTCAAATCTCCCCTTTCCGTTCTCATCTCAGTTCATATGCTAATGCAAGAATGTTATCCAGCACCATAAGTAGCACAGAAGATCTCCAGGGATGGGATGTTGCAAGAGAAGGCTTTGACTCTACCCATTCAGATGAGAGTGGCAAGCCTTGTACCAACGTTTCTCATGATGAACTTGAGGCTACACCAGAAAACTGCATTTCCAGATGTGAAAATGGTTCTCAGCAGTCTGGAAATGCTTCCATGCAAGTTGATGAAATTGTTCTTCTCTACCCTTCTGAGTCGGAGAAATCCTCCAATAAACCACAAGAACTACTCACTTGTGACCGGGAAACACAGACAGAGGCACCAACAAGGCATAGAAGGCAGAAGAGACACCGGAGAAGCAACACAGATATATCTGCAAGAAATCCTGAGCCAAGCAAGGATACATTCCAGCAGCCTTCTTCTTGGTCAAGCATGCAGAATCTTTCCCTGCATCTTTCACAGCTGCTTCACAACACTTCTGAGCTGCTAGGAAATTTGTCCTTACAGAATGTTAAAGATAGTGAACCAAGTGACCATAAAGCGATTGGTGAAGAAAGCTCAAGAACCACTGTAACTGACAGCTGTACCCAAACAACAGAAGACATAGGCATTCAGACAGATATTTTAGGACATCTTCAGAACAAAGACAAGGAAAGGACAATCAACACTAATGTAGAAAGTGAGACAATGAAGTCTCAGGAAGTAAATGTTATTGTGAAGTTAGTACATACAGATTCTGTAGCTCTGGCTAAGGAGAGAATGTCAGAAGGCATGGGACACAAATTGCAGGGCATGCTTGACAAGGGAAGCCATGATGATATCCCAGAAGATTCTTTTATGCCTCAGCCTTCCTTAAGTAGAGATTCCAGTTCTTCATCAAAGGTGCCAATAGTACCATTACATGCCCCAGCAGTACTTTTCCCTGTTGCATCTTCACTTGGTTCTAGACCTGAGTCTTCAGATGTTGTGGTCAGTAACCCTGCCTCTAGCATTTCTCTGTCTCCAGCATGCTACTCTCAGGACAGGAAGCCTGTTGGTAAAACTGACATTCCAAGAATAAGGGATAATAGCTTGCTAGTTGACCGAGCCTCTTCCCCAATTTTGACTCTTAGTGCCACTCCAGCCAGCCAGCAATTCACATCAGGCAAGTCTGCTTGTTCTTTCAAAGGATCTGTTGGACAACGGAAACATACTGCAAGCTCAGAAACAAGTTTTAGGGAAAATGATTCAGATCCACAATATGACTTTAGATCTTGGGAGCCATGTGTAGACTCTTCTTCACAAACTGAGGTGGACAGTGTGTCTACCACGTCTAGAGAGAGCAAGGAAATGTACAAAATGCCTGAAGATGGCTTTGATAACAATGCAGCTAGAGAACTTTCAGGTGCTTCAAAACAAAAGCACAGGTTTACTATTGACACACATACTGCAGTTCACACCAAAAGACTTTATCATTCAAGTAGCACTTTAGAGCTTTCTAGCCATGGGGAATACTTAGTTGATGATCACAGAGAGGCTGTTCCAGTGGAACGTTCATTCCGTCAGATACGAGCCACGAGGAGGGCGAGAAACTTCTCTGGAGGAATCAAATATGAAAGTCCCATTAGAAATTCAGAATGCTCACCCACCAAAAAGTCATTTCAGAGATCGTTAAGTGAGACACCAGAATGTGTGCCTGATTCTTTTTCTCCGCAACATCAACAGACATGGAGAAACCAAAAGCACTGCCCTTTTCCAATGTCTGAAAGGAGCAGTGTGCAAGATGATGATGAAGATGACGATACAGGATCTGATACTGAAAGTGAGTGTAACACTGAAATTCTACTAAGTGAGAATACCTCCTTAGTAAAGACCCACAGACTTCGAAGCTACAGTCTTCGTGACCTGCCTCTGCACAATAAATTCAGCAACTGGTGTGGTGTGCAGGGAGGTTCTCGATCTTCTTTAACTAGCCTGGCTAGAAGTGCTGGTGATATCCACAGCCAGGCAGAAAGGAAGACCGTTAACACAAGAGCACCTGAAGCAGAAGAGAGATCCCAGCTTAGTGAAAGGAGAGCCAGGGAGATTGAGGGGCTCCGAAGAGAGCGTGCCCAGATTATGTCTAGCATACACTTAGAAATGAACCAGCATCCTCTTACTGTGGAACTTACTGAAGCAAAGCTGAATTATGGCATTGGAGAAACAGATGCCCAGCTGAGGATTCTTCAGAGTGGAGTAGTCGAGGACTTGACATCAGTACCCATAAAACAGCGACTCTATGAAAGGTGAATTGCTTTACATTTAAAGTAATAGAAAATTGGCTAGAAGTGGTGCTTTTCAATCTTGAATATTTCTTCTTAATAAACTACATAATCTGTTGGGTGTATTTGTTTAGAACGGGGGGGGGGGGGTTTATTGGCTTGTTTTTGTTCTTATTTTTGTTCTGTATTTTATTATGTATTTGTGTCTCTTATAATGTAATTCCATGTTGTAAACCACCCTGAGATTTATGGCTATAGGGTAGTGTACAAATTTAATAAACAACAACAGAACCAGGTGTTCTGAAGACACAAAGCAGCTACTGACAACAGCCTCCATGTGTCACATTCCCCCTTTCTGTAATAATACAGCCTCAGTTAACCCAGAGCCTTAACTTCATGATGCAGCATATTCTCTCCCTGCCCCTGGCAGCTGTCACTGAGGTAAGGTTGGGAGAAGAGAAACTTAGACATGGTTTGACTAACCAGGACCACATGAATTGGTCCTCGACAGTCCCTTTTGCTTTCCGGCTGCACTTAATGCACCATTCAAACCTGGGATTGCGATTAAGCTCTCTCCTCACTAATCACGAGCTTCAGCCAAGGTCTGTTCCCACACCATCATCCTGGAAAAGTTATATCAGCTGTTACAGAGAGGAAAGTTGGGCACTTCACTTAGAGCAGGCTTCCTCAAACTCAGCTCTCCAGATGTTTTGAGACTACAATTTCCATCATCCCTGACCACTGGTCAAGCTAGCTATGGATCATGGGAGTTGTAGGCCAAAAACATCTGGAGGGCCGAGTTTGAGGAAGCCTGACTTAGCTACTGTTTTTAGCAACAGCCTTGTATCTCGTGTAATCCAACTCTCATTCTTCCCTCAAAGTTGCAAGAGTTTCATTGGGTAGAGGATATGTGTGTGTGTGTGTGTGTGTGTGTGTGTGTGTGTGTGTGTATATATGAATGAATAAGCCATTCAAGGGCATGATTATCATTTCAACAATATAAACATCTGTTCAGCACCGCCACTTAGCATTGCTCCTCACAGACAACCAAATTCTTCTCTGACACAGTTAAGGCAGTGGTAGGTAGTGTTAAGAATTCCAATCTGCTGACAAAGCTGCCATACACGATACACTGGTGTAGCAATGAAAATACAATGATAAAACTCTTTAGCAGATAAAGCTGCAGTCCAGTACTCACTAGCCTGGGAGTAAGCCCCATAAATTCCATTGGCATTTAGGTCTGAGTAATTATTCTTAAGATCAACCTGTATGTCTGAAAGTAGGATTTTATCACTAGTACCTAAAAATTATTCTTCCATTGAGACTGAAAACTCAGATGGCCCTAACTTTTATATGAAGTATCAACCTTTCTCTCCCCCCCCATCCCCACTATAGGCACAGGAAGTCAATTGAAATACTGAGAAAGCAGCGGGAGGAGAAACTTCAGTGTTTCAGAAGGAGCCGTAGTCTCAGCCCACAAAAGCATCTCAGCCTTTTGCAGACAGTGGAAACGAACCAGAGGGATTTAGATCTCCCTAGCCGCCGCCGCGAATACCTACAACAACTGAGACGGGATGTTGTGGAAAATACAAGGTAGAGATGGCCAAGGGCCTTTACTGGTGTCAAAACACTCATATTGTATGACAGCACTGATGATACATTTGAGGAGGCTAGAAGATAGCTCATGTTCATGTTCCAGCCAGCTGAAGGCCTTATTTGATCCGTCTGAACTCTCTTCTCAGCCATTAAAACAAAATCACATCTCAAGAAGGGCGGTCTTGGAAGTAGATAAAAGTAAAAAAAAATTCTTATTATGTTGATGCCTCTCTTGCTTCATTTCCTGGGTTGTTGTCAAACTGAATTCTCCCCATAATCCTAAAGGATTTTTCAGTAGGGAAGAAGCACAATCCACATCACATCCCATGATTTCTGCTTGACAAAGATATTCTAGAATTGGAAAAGCTAAAGGAGAAAGCAATATTATTATTATTTTGTAAAGTGTATTCTCATTCTAGTGTCATAAAGCAGTGCTTGCTCTAATATTTACCACTATTAATAAAATACAATGATTGTAATAATTTTTTCATCCCCCCCCCGAAGAATTCAAGAACCAAAAAAGATCCAGCATCCTTCGGAGATCGAGTTGCTCCTCCGAGATTACCAGAGGGCGCGAGAAGAGACCAAAATGGAAATTGCACGAGCCAGGGACAAGCTTCGGGAAAGAGCTGAGCAAGAAAAGAGGCGCATTCGAGAACAGATGCACTCTCAGCTACAGAAGGCAAGTTCTAAACCACTGAATATTGTGTCTGTTTAGAGGAATGTGATGCAATAACCTTTCTAAAGCAAAGCCAGTACAGTATCATCAGTGATTTCCACAGAAGGAAAGTGGGATATAAACACATTAAATAGGTAAAACACAGTTTATCACTCATGGAAATGGCACCCCACTCCAATGTCAGGTTTTGAGCTGCATCCGCATTTTTGACCTAAAAATGCTAAACAGTGTAATAATAATAATTAATAATAATAATAAATTATTTATACCCTGCCCATCTGGCTTTCCCCAGCCACACTGGGTAGCTCCCAACGGAATATTAATGTTAATAATAATAAAGTGATACAAATCAAACATTAAACATTTCTCTAGTAGTACAGGAGCAACTGACTAAAATTAACCAACAAAAATAATGATAATCACTTATTTTCATTTTTCAGATTAGAATATAACTATTTAAGCTATTTGTCTAAATGTAACAGGATTATATACCCCCAAAATATGCATCCCACAAACAGAAAAAAATCCCAACTACAGATTCAGAAAGAGCCCCATTAGGCCTGTGTACACACACATCCTGTAGATCCTCACACCTTTATTTGGACAGATGGCCAGTATTCCTCAGAGAAGTGAACTGAGGAGTAACCAATTTCCCCCATTTTTTGCAGAAACCACCTATGCAGAGTGCAAATTGATTGGTCCTTGTAACAGCTATCAGTTATGCCACCTCCTTCCTAGGTGGCTGTACAGTCTGTTAATTAGCAAACCCTTGTGGCGATCATGAAGACACACACACCCTTGCCTGGAATAATGTTTCAAGGTTGTTGTTGTTGTGTGTGTTGGTTTTAAAACCCTACATTTAAATTTTTATTTTTTAAAGAGCACTCTGGATAAAGATGCCAAGTGTCTGGAAGGGGTGGAAATCAGTGCTAGATTCAGAGTCAGGTGTGCACATCAGAGGAGAGAAAGTGGGAAGAAGAAAATGCACTGATTCCCATAGGTAGCTTAAATTTCTCATAAAGTTGTCAGTTGCTTATGTTTTCAGGAAATCTATTACTTGCATGTTAAGCAAAAGTGCAGACAGGACCAGTCACTCACTTTAGCATCATTATGTAAATTGCAAGCTGGCAAAAATGAAAAACTAAATTAAAATGAGATATGAAAAAAGAACTAGATGGAAAATAATCATCTTAAGTGGTTGTGTGAACAAACTCCAAAACTGTTTGCTTTTCCAGAATTAATAACATTGGTCTATTAATTACAGGAAGAAACCAAACTGAAGACCCTTCTAAGCACAAGCACTTTATGCACAGATTCCACCCTCAGTCTGTCTTCAGGACCAACATCTGGATACAACAGTAGTAACACAGCCACTTATCCTACTAGCATCCTTGGCAAACAAGAATGCCAGGTAAAAAATGTGTCAAAGAAGCATAAGGGTAGGCTATTATACAGTACAAATTGATGCTTGGCTTGTTTTTGTTGTTTAGTCGTTTAGTCATGTCCAACTCTTTGTGACCCCATGGACCAGAGCACGCTGTGTTCCATTGCCTCCCACAGTTTTGTCAAATTCATGTTGGTAGTTTCAAGAACACTGTCCAACCATCTTGTCCTCTATCGTCCCCTTCTCCTTGTGCCCTCAATCTTTCCCAACATCAGGGTCTTTTCCATCTTCTCATGAGGTGGCCAGAGTATTGGAGCCTCAGCTTCAGGATCTGTCCTTCCAGTGAGCACTCAGGGCTGATTTTCTTAAGAATGGATAGGTTTGATCTTCTTGCAGTCCATGGGACTCTCAAGAGTCTCCTCCAGCACCATAATTCAAAAGCATCAATTCTTTGGCGATCAGCCGCCTTTATGGTCCAGCTCTCACTTCCATACATCACTACTGGGAAAACAATGTGTTTCAGTGAAGGAAATACAGTGGGTGGAATTCAGATTGAGAGCCAGTGTGGTGTAGTGGTTAAGAGCGGTAGACTCGTAATCTGGTGAACCGGGTTCGCGTCTCTGCTCCTTGACATGTAGCTGCTGGGTGACCTTGGGCTAGTCACACTTTTTTGAAGTCTCTCAGCCCCACTCACCTCACAGAGTGTTTGTTGTAGGGGAGGAAGAGAAAGGAGAATGTTAGCCACTTTGAGACACCTTCAGGTAGTGATAAAACGGGATATCAAATCCAAACTCCTCTTCTTCTTCTTCTTCAACATTGTGATGCGAAAAGTTCTGATTCCCTTGAAATCCCCCCTCCCAAGTGGCCTTTTGCAGGGAAATTGCCACACCCATTTTATCATGAGACCCTGGAGAGTTGGTCATGGGTCAATATGGTCTTTGGCCTGAAAAGTGTTAGCCACACCTTATTTAGGGCATAAAAAAGTGAAGCAATCATGTGATTGCTTTGGAAGTTTGCTGCAGAAGCCACTAAGGGTAACAGAAGGCAAGGAAAGGGGACGGACTGATATTGAGCTGATAGAGTAGAGTGTGGCTATTGGTTTTCACCTGTGAATGCACATTGCCTTTTTTTCTATCTAGCAGACTTCTCCCAAAGATGCAGAACACACAAGAGATGATGCAAGAGGCCGCTCATCTACCAGAAACCGTCAGCTTTATGTACTTGAACAGCTTCAAAAGGGTTCTGCAAGTGGTGAGGGTTAAATAAATCTGCTTATCATGAATTCCATGGGATGGGTCATCTGTTTTTTAAAAGGAGAGAAGTAAAATAGCCATGGCATTATAAAGCAGTTAGCAGATACAGTTGTTGAGCAGTAGCTATTTCACACATTGCAAGAAAATGCAGGTCCCCAAATTTCACAGCAAGTTAGCAACATCTTATGGCACACTTCAATGGGAAACATATATTGCCTTCATAGAATTATAGAGTTGAAATAGACCACGAGGGTCATCTACTTAATTATCCTTTACATATTATAGAAAAGCTGGTGGTGAGACATTGTAAAATTCATGGGGGAGAAGAATATCAATATTAAATCAATTGGATGTATGTCTGCTGATAGGAATGCACTGGAACCTTTGTTATTGTACACTTCCTTGGTAAATACCTGACTCAAGTGATGGGCTAACTCAGGGGTAGGCAAACTAAGGCCCAGGGGTCGGATGTGGCCCAATCGCCTTCTTAGCCCGGCCCGCGGATTTTCTGGGGATCAGGGTGTTTTTACATGAGTAGAATGTGTGCTTTTATTTAAAATGCATCTCTGGGTTATTTCCCCCCCCCCCAAAAAAAAATATAGTCCAGCCCACCACATGGTCTGAGGGACGGTGGACCAGCCCACAGCTGAAAAAGGTTGCTGACCGCTGGGCTAACTCCTTTCAGCTCAGCAATGAGATGACGATTATGAGCATCATTGGAGAAGACTCTCCCATCCAGTCCTCCATTTTCAGTTCTTTATTGGCTCATAATTCTTTGTGCATCTATTCCTTTCCAAATTGCATATATGTTCACACATGCTGCTTGAGAAATGTAGTGTGGGAGTCAGGGAAGGCAGCTGTGAGGAAAGATCATCCATTGAGCACAAAATCTCTGAGGCATGAAACTCACCCCAGCAGTGAACAAGTGAAAAGAGCAAGCAAGCAACCAATCAGGAAACAAATGCACAACTTTGACCTTATGGAGCAAGTGGAGTTTTGCTTTGGTACAATACTTACCTGTTGTAGAGCTCTTGGTTAGTTAAGATCCAAATGGATAGTCTCCACGAGGATTGGGCTGCAAATGTGTAAGTACAACAGACTTCAACCTTGGAAATTCCCAACCCAACCGATTTCTCTGGAGCGAAGATATTCTGTGTATATTTTTTAAACCTCTAGTTGACCACGGGTCCATAGGGCTGGCCATGTTAGACTTGTTACACCTTAGACTAGCAAAGTTGGTCAATAGAGGGTGGAGTTCAAGGAATCAGCTTCTGACATAAAGCCAGCAGCAATGGTCACACTGAGTGCCTAGTATGATGAGTGCAGACCATGCGTGAATTTGTAACTCTTGATTTATATTATGAGGAAGAATTTCAGGGTGAGGGAGCTCACCTCAGAATACATCTGGGCATCACAGCTGGGAATATCTCCACTCTTGTTTTTGAACCTAGGTAGTATCACTACCTGTTTGCTAAATAGACTGTTGAGCTGATTCACCAAAGATCATCATGCATGTGCGAAAGAATCATCCAAATCAAATCCAGCTCTCTGCAGCATCTGGTGTGGCATCGATTCCTTATTTGTCCCATCTCTTTCAGAGACTTTTCCTATGACCTCTTCATCTGTGGGAAGGAGCAGTATCCCATCACCACTTGCTTCCAGCCATAGGTATTCTCATAGCCTAGTTGTTTCACCTAGCGCCTTCCCATCCTCTCCTACGAAAGGATATGAAGATCTGTCCAAACACGTCTTGGCCAATGCTACTGCAGAGGTGAGTGGGTGAATGTGATGGTGGCTCTTTTTT
This sequence comes from Podarcis pityusensis, assembly GCF_964106645.2. Lineage (NCBI taxonomy): Eukaryota > Metazoa > Chordata > Lepidosauria > Squamata > Lacertidae > Podarcis > Podarcis pityusensis. The sequence goes on from NC_138028.1 coordinate 45,327,481, forward strand.
TATCTGGACTAGAGGAGGCTGTAGAAAAGCTTTATACATTTGCTGCTTAACTTTCCCTTTACAAGGGCCTCCTCACATCTGATATTTTTCTTACATGGGGGCAACATCTACATAAGGAAGAATGTTTAGGGTCCTGACACTAGCAGTATAATTTCTTTGGTTATGTGTCTATCTGAAAGATGCTGAGAATGCAGGTCCTATACACACATAATGGCAACAAAAAAAGCACTGACATGATTTTATTCACAATTGTCTACACCTGTTTTCCTTATATGGAGGTTGGGTCCATGAATGCAAGCTGTCCTTTGTGAGATGGCCCTATGTAATCTGAGGGAATACAAACGGTGCAAAATTCACTGCTTTAAAGCTGCAAGAAAATACCTATGTACTCTGCTGAATGTGAAATATTGCTTTAATGAGAGAGGGAATCAGAAGATTCTGAGAGAGAACAATAGATATCCTTTTATCTGTCCAAGTGTACTTTCCCACCATTGGATAAGAAAACCAAGACCTAAAGTGTGGTAGTACATCGAGCCACAATGTTCCATAATAATCTCACTGGCTGTTTTTAATCTGACGTGAAAATGTTTTGTACGATTGCAGTTTATACATCTGAAAGGACCTTAACATAGTTTGAACGTATTTGCCAAGGTCTGGTTTAGAAAAAACACTGAAAGTGCATTTATATATCTGAAACAGCAACTCGTGATTTTGACCAGCTGCTGCATTTTTTATCCAGCATGGTGGATGTTTTTATAATGACAGCAAATGGGAGTATGAATTACGATCCAAGGAAAGCAGCAGTTTATGCTTCCCAGTTAGCCTGCTTGTTTACTATGAAAGTTCTTCAAAGAATAGCAAAACATAGTTCCCAGTCTCTAATATTTTAATGGATAATTTCATTAATGAATAATTATATGGCATTCACAAGAGGTTACTAAATTCCATTCTTAAGCTGAGCTCAGTCACGGAACTGAAACAAAGCTGAATTAAATGTAAGGGATTTGTAACGACCATAACAAGGAATTTTAATTGCTTTCAAAGGTTATGGCAGTATGCTCAAATGACCTGAGGAATCTTTACAATGGTCAGGCAACAGCTGGTTGGAAGTAAGTTTATAGCAACTGTTCCTTCAAGTATTCTCAAGACTCTTTTTATTATATTCTTAATGAAAATGCGCTTTCATGTTGCCTTTCCAACCAGATACCAATGTGTGGAGAAGGATGTATTAGTTTATTATAAAGCCTTCTCATCTTCAGCAACCAAACATGGGTTCCTGGGAGCAGGCATGATCAACAAACCCCTTTCCACCGTATTGTGCATGTTGAAGGATCCTAGTAAGAGACATCTGTATGACAAAACCATTACCATGGCTCAAGTGCATAAGAAAATCACCAGCAACATTGAGCTGGGTGAGTATGAAAAGGAGCAGGTGGGAGAGAAATCATAACCCTTCCCTCCACCCGCTGCTTTCCCCCCTAAAACCCCTCCTCCCAGGTTTCCTGAGACATGTTTGCTGCATCACGAGAACAAGCAGCTGGGAGAACAGCTAGGTTAATCCTCCGAGTGCTGTATTTTTTTAATGTGAAGTCTGCCTGAAGTCTGCCTAAATGAATGGGGAAATGGTTCTCATTTCTACCCTATGGATTTAATTTCAGTGTACGTGGTGAGTGACGTTTCTTTGTGCTACCAGAAGCAACCAAGAGACTTCTGCTGCATCTCTGTAGAAGCCAAAGAGGTAACTATATCAATGTTCAATAATCTTCACCCAAAACAGCATAAGAAAAATAATCAAAACTAGTTTTGTGATGAAAGTTGGACACCTTTCATACAATATCACTGCAACAATATTTTATTGAATAGCTTTTTACTTACCATAGCATTTTAATTGTGTGTTATATCCGAGCTTTTTTATGCTCTCTATTGCAATTAACTCTATTGTTTGGGGACTTGTTATTTTTTGCTACGTTATGGGTTTTGGTTTATCTGTTGATAGGTGATTCCATAAATTTAATCAATAATTACAATTTTGGATCCCATGCTACACATGGATGGTTGGACACAAATCCAGTGACTCAAATCAGACTGATTGTAGTGATTAATTATTCCCAGTGACTCAAATCAGACTGATTGTGATGAACCGTTCTTTCCTGTTAACAAAAGCAGCTGAACTATATGAAGCCTAGCAGCCTAATTAACAGAAGAAAGGGGAAACAGCCAGAAAGAGAAACTCCACACTTGTGCCTACTGGGTTTTTCTCAGCGTAGCTCTTTATTCTGATTTCTTTGTGTACAGGAGAATGTGTGCATCCTGGCCATTCAATCTGTGTATGAAGAGTCGATGCCTCGTCCGTGTAAAGATATGGTACGAGGGGAGATTTTGCCCAGTGCTTGGATATTAGAGCCTGATATGGTGAATGGAAAAGATATCACTAAAGTTATCTACATGGTACAGGTAAGTGTCTGTGCAGATCTAGAAACTAGAAGTCTAGCAGGCTTGGGAACCTAATGAAGGATGATTGTGTTCTGGAAGCAGGAAGCTCATGCATGTAGCAGCTGTTTATCATTTAACACATTTGTTGGAACATGTAAAGGGGGCTTCTACTGATCCAGTTTCTACCTGCCTGACAAATGCAACCTCCTTCAGCTAGCCTCCCCCACCTCACTGCAGAGGATACAATTTGGCATGTTTCTACAGAAGCGCTTGAAATGGACTCTCAACGCTTACTGACAAAGCTTTCTTTTATTGCTGCTTCAGGTTGACCTTGGTGCCCCAGCCATCCCTGCAAGGCTTCTGAGCTCCATTGCCATGCGACAGCCTTTGGTGATTGCTAGGCTTGGCCACTTTCTGGCTGGTTAGGTATGTGTGGTTTACATGGTCCACAAACTCAAAATGTAAGATACCAGCAATGCCAGAACTTGTTTTCTAGACAACTCAAAAATGGGAGGACAAAAGAAATCCTAGGAAAGCTCACTGCACAACACAAAACCACTAAGTAGCACCTGCTTTCAATATGGCAATCGGATACCAAACGTTAATGAAGCATCTCTCGTTCGGCTGAGTTTTCCTGTTCAGCCTTTTAGAGAAATGCAACTTCAACAGAAACAATGGCCAAGCGAAAAGTGTTCCTTTTGCAGACTCCCAACATTGGTAGGCGAAAGCCTGGTTGTAACCACTAGCAATTTTCAGTTGAAAACTTTATTCATTCAGACTATTGGAAGACTGCTGATGCTGTAAGCCATGTAAAAAAAACTTGAAACTTAGCGATACGTTTATTTTAAAGGAGCACTTCACCACTGAAGCAAAACTACTGTAATGTCCTTTGCAGAGTGCCTGAACAAAAGGGTACTTGTGAATGAAGAATGCATTGTATTAATCACTGAACAATGTCAGCTTACTGATTGGATAACTTTCCAGTCCTTTCCAGGGGAAGTGAGGGTATACCAAGCTCCAGGCGTTCAACAAGAGTGGGTGGTGCGATAGCCCTTGTGGTCACCGTTTGCCCTCAGTCAGAACCATAACTCAGGAAGAGACACACAGAATCATTGCGCCACAAGCCTAAGGGGTTGAGCCACACCAAGCCAACAGCTCAACACAAGAACAGGGACTAGTCTACTGTAGAGCAGCAACTGCTCTATACTTTTGAATAGAAGCTTCTTACACATTCTCTAGTGAAGCCATTAGATTAAGAACTCATCAGATCTCTGTATCAGCAGCAGGTTAAATTATTGTGAAGATAAGCTCAGAGCAGGGTAAATTCACTAAGATGCTTACCCTACCAAGATGAATTTGATTTTAGGGGTCAGTGGAAGCAAGCCCATGCAGAGCTTCTCTGAGGCCTGGGGGTGGGAAAGCATAAAGTGATAAACTCAAACAAAAACCAGCAGTCCCTGGTGGGGCTCCCTGGCTGACTTAGCCCTCCGAGGACCAGGGCAAGTGTACCTAGCTGCCTGCCCCCTCTGTACAGGCCTGAGCAAGAGTTTTTCTTGCTCTGCTCCCAGCTGCACCATGCTTATTGATATTCCCCATGACTCCTTCCTCTTTATTACATAACTGCACTTTCTGCTGCTCAACGTCTCGTCTGCAGTAACCCATCAAACCCAATTATATCAAATCAATCACGTTATGATTTGTTCCACTCCAATTGTTCATAGTGAAGGAATAGCATCAGCATTCTCTTTCCCAACTCCCCACTTACTGTATAGTGTCCAAAAGCATGTTTTCTTCATGTGAAGGTGTAGACAACTTGATTCAGGTTGTTTCTTAAAATAAGACTCCTAGCAAGCAAGTAGTACAATGGCATCTTATTATAGCTACTGCATCATTTTCTGCCAGCCTGCTTTTTGTCCATTAGGAACTTGCTTCTTGAGCAGTTTTCTTAGAACTTTTCACTGCTCGGAACTTGTTTGCAGCATTCCATGTGAGTAACAGGACCTGACCATGAGCTTTCTTCCCTTTGCTGCAACACTTCTCTAGCTAATGAAGTGAACCTCTTGTTTCTCACAACGGAAACGAGGCAGACTAAGGCTGTTTGCATACATTGTTGGTATGTGAGCTTAATAAGTAAGCTTGATAACTGCTATATAGTAATCCCAAGTAGTTGTGTACCAGCGCCATAGTGTTTCTTTAACTCCTTCCTGCTGTGGCAGAAGCGTGGGGAAGAGGGACACTCCCCTTCCTGCCCCGATTGGTAGACGTGCCTTGGGCTCTGGGATGGTGCTGCCTGGAGTCTGGAGCCTAGCACTCCTGTGTTTTCAAAAAATGGGGGTGGTACTCTGCTTCAAATTTCAGTAATTTCACAAGTCTCATTTAGCTGCTGGTTGTGTAGAAGAGCTCTTAGCACCGCAACTGAAGCTGTAGTCCAATGCACAGTTATTTCAAGACACTTCCGTTGACTCTAATAGGGTTTGCTTCAGAATAAACAGGAATAGGATCGTTAACCCCTTCTGTCAGCATCGATGATGCTATTACAGTTATCAAGAAATCAAAGCACAGAAATTCTATTTGGTAAAAAAAAAAGTTTGGTGAAATATGCCAAATACAGTATTATGGAAATCCTGTGGGGCAATTGAAACTGGAAATGATTTGCAGAATCAAGAACACCAGCTTAGTATTGCCTATAATTATTATTGGGGGGGGGGAGGTATTCTGTAAATTGCCCACAGTACCAGCAATCACATAATTTAAGAGGGAACTAGCAACATATTTTAGGAGATATTTCCAATCACTGGCCAAGTATTTGCTACATTAGTTTGTTTCTTTTTAATATTTTTGGACATGGCACTCTGTTAACGAACCAAACAGCTTTAGCAGGAACAACATCTAAGATGGACTCTACTCTCAACACAGATGGTGCCTATTGAAGGATAATGTCTTATTGTACAGTGCATCAGATGTTTATTTTTATAATTGCACACAGTTGTTTTTCTATGTTTACAAATTAAGTTATTTATATATGGTTTTATATGCTGAAGCTAATTATTATTTTTCCAGGTATTCGATTAATGTATGCTTTTTAGAAATACTTGATACTTCAACAGTACTATTTATATAATAACTGGTTTCTTTTGCAACTATAACACTATGGTACCTGTGAATGCCTAGAATGAAAAGATTAATCTTAAAGTGAGGCAAAACTATTTTCTGTGAAATCTTCTATTGAATGTGGGGGGAAATATACTCAGTTACTGTACCATATCTTTAGCCCATATCTGCTTTTAACCAAGATTGCTATTTTCATATCCTCACAATAAAAATAATTTTCTATATATGGAAATGACAGAAAAGCTCCATTATTTCCTGGCCTACTTTGACTAGGCTATGCATCAAGAGATGTTGCTAAGCTTGCCCCCCCCCCCCATCTCTTTCATCGGTTTTCCTTTTTGCCTTGTTCCAGACTTTGTTAATATATTAGGAACAGCAAAAAAAGGTAATGTAGAAGATAAATGCTGTGAGTCTTGTCTGTCCACCACTACATAAAATGGCAGTTATAGAACTATTGCAACAGCATAATATTAATGGTTTAGCTACAGGCACCCTTAATTTATGCTTTCCACAAATCTCTTCCTTGGATCAAAATCAGTAACATTCAAGTAGCCTAAATTGAAGATTTTGTTATATAGTGAGCGATACCCACATCTAGAGGATTCGTGAAATTTGCTGAAGTGGTTATGCAAAGGATAAAGAACGAATAAGTAGGGCATATATAATCATTTTATTAATTACTTTTTAATAAAGTAAAAGTCAAGCAGGACTCCTGAAGAAAAAGTATGTGGTGCAAGAATAAAGGAAGGGGAGAAGAGGGACTACAGCTCACAGGAAATGTCTGTTTTTATAGGTAAGCCTACAGAGTTATAGAGCACACCCAAGAAAGCATTGTCTTTTAAAACATGCTGGAATGCCAGAGTTTCCAACTCTGCAGTTCTTCAAAGCATTCTATCAAAAAGGGGAAATATTTCATTAAATACTGCCACTTAAAGCTGTTTCTCTAATAAAAGAAAACCTTCCTTCTTTATTTTTTAAAAAACCATATACTGTACTAAAATCTACATTATGAGCAAACACTCAAAAAAAAAACCACAAGCCAATGCTTGGGAAATTGTTGTATTTTAAGACATGATTTGACCTTTTAAAAGGAGTAAAGGATTTAAAATTTTTCAAACTTGAGTTCTTGATAAATAGAAGTCTTACATTACGAGTTCTGCCCCAAAGGCCACACATGAACATTACTAGAACTGAGAATTTCCTAAGTAAAAATCCTCAGACACCTAGGAGTCTATTATACATCTGTTCAGATTCCAGGCTCTTCCAACTTTCCAGAACAGGAATGAGCCTCTGGTCTCCAGCTGCTGCTGGACTCCCATCATCCCTGACAACTGACCATGCTGGCTGCGCCTAATGGAAGCTGAAGTCCAACAACATCTGGAGGGCCATGGGGTCCCCATTGCTGCTCTAGGCCTAAACCCTATATGCTGTCACATGAAGAAACATTGACTTGTTCCTGCAATTCTGATTAAGGTGCTTAAAATGGCTCCTCTTGCAACACTGTGTTCCCCTTGAAACATCTGGGCATTATTTGCAGAAGACCAAGGAGGTCCACAGTAATGCCCAAGCGCAACCAGAGCCAGGAAGTGATGAACGATTTCAGCAGCTTTTAAGCATCTCTGTGCTAGCTTTGTGCTGCTACGGGGCCTCTAGACTGCCCCACCAATTCACAGGGCAGGGTCTTTGGTTCTGCAATGCACTCCTCAGAAATAAATATTCGTAACAGTGCTTCTAGTTCCTTGGAGAAGTCCTGTAGAAAAAATGCAGAGCAAAATTTGAATTAGTATAGGGGAATATGCAATTCTTTGGATAATGTAGAGAAGGTTCACAAAAAGCCTTAGCAGAGCTAATCACTATGCTTGCAAGATGTCCTATTAACACTGCCCATAAGTGCTATTGCTGCTGCTGCTGTATTCTTTTAGTCATTTATACTGACTGCTTTTTTTACTTTACTGTACATGGAGGGCTTTCACTGAAGTACAGCATAATTGCTTTCTAAATAAATAGATCAGCAGCATCATACAGCACTCTTACTTTGGTGTGGTCCCTGTGCCTTTACATCAGTTTGTTCATCTTAATTTTTAGTTCCATGGGAACTGGAAAAAATTAGAAACTTTTATGTAGGCTGAAGCGAGACAGTATTTTCCATTAAAATGTATGGGCTGCCTTTCAACCGCAAAGTGGCTTATACAAATAATTATCATAAAATACTACAATGAAATGACAAGCAGAGAGATGTAGACTGTTTTAAATATACAGGAAAAACTAAACGCCAAGTCTGCTAAAGTAGTCTTTTGCTATCCACATGAAGATTGCAACAGTGGACCTGGCAGATCTTGAGAGGGATTTGCCTGAAGGTAGATCTTTCCATGATGGCACCTATTTCTGGAGGATGCCCTCACTACACATGGTGGTAGAATCCAAAGCGATGGTCCCATAAACCATCCTGAAACCAGGTGTTTGGGGACATGGGTGGGGAACCTGTGGCTCTCCAGATGTTGGACTACAACTCCTTTCATCCCTAACTATTGGCCATACTGGCTGCGGCTCATTGAAGCAGAAATCCAGCAACACCTAGGAGGACCCGGAGGCTCCCATCCCCTGGTTTAGGGTTTTAAACAGTCAAAGCCAGCACCTTGGATTTAGCCCAAGAAACAAACTGCTAGTCACTTAGTCAGCAAGGAGTTACCGTATTTTTCGCTCTATAAGACGCACCAGACCACAAGACGCACCTAGTTTTTGGAGGAGGAAAACAAGAAAAAATATATTCTAAATCTCAGAAGCTAGAACAGCAAGAGGGATCACTGCGCAGTGAAAGCAGCAATCCCTCTTGCTGTTCTGGCTTCCGTGATAGCTGCGCAGCCTGCATTCGCTCCATAAGATGCACACACATTTCCCCCTTACTTTTTAGAAGGGAAAAAGTGAGTCTTATAGAGCAAAAAATACGGTACATGAGATCAGTCTGTAGCTATCACAGCTGGCATAAGGGAAACGAGAAGTAAAGTGTTTGTGTGTTAACTGTGCTCTGAACCCCCAAAAACCTGAAATGGGCATACTTACTGAAGGCCAAGGCAGTTTCTGGAGGTCATGCAAACAGCACTGTATCTCCGTATCTGCCATTAATCCATGCTCAACAAGACCACGAAGCATGAACAAGAACAAATCCCACTGCAAAAGAAACGGAGCATCAGGGCCTCCAAGTAATATGCCTTGTGATTAAAATCCTGCTTAAATGAAAATACTGCCTGATACATCAAGGAAACAGTTGCATGAAATCATACACCAGGAACAAGGCTAAGAAACAAAAGCCACATCTCTCCTACCCAAATTTGTGAGGGCGATTTCACACCAGAAAGGCACACTGCCTAATCGCATTTGCCAACTGATGGTTTGGAAGGGGCAGGACAAGAACGAACCCAGCTGGCAAGGCACAAATGCCATGAAGCTGTCTTGCACGGAAGCCTGCAGCTGTTTCTCCCACTAGCCAAAAGTTCCAAATTAGATCCTATGCTTTTTCCCTAGATGGGAATGCTACTAATTGGTTATGTGTGTTGACCTTTGGAAGGAATAAAGTGTTCCACCAATAACAAGTTCATCTATCTAAAAGCCTGGAGGTATATCATGCTCCCGACATGAACTTCTGAGGATTCTGAAACTTCCCTGGGACTAGGCACAGAAAGATGGAAGAGGCAGAATATACATACATAGGGAGGCAGGATCACCTAGCTTAATTTCTCTGGCACAGCTGGTCTCCATTCCTTATATCACCTTCTCAGTTTGTCCATTTATTTATTTATATTTCTTACAGGATTTCTTACCTGCCCTTCACTGTAAACTCCCAGGGCAGGATATAACAGTACAGCCATACAATTTAAAATCTACCTAAGTGAAGAAAAGGCTAGGACTGCAGGAGGGGCTGGATGGGTTTTAGGGATAGCGTAAACCAACAGCTGTCCTGCAAAGAACTTACATTAACCAGTAACAAGATTACAGCGTTAAGACAGTTATTGAACATCTCTATTAAGAGTGTCTATTTGAAACCAAGTATTGTGCCTTGCAACAGTAACCACAAAGCTTTTGAGTGTAACCAAATAACATTCCTGCTTTGTTTTAAAAGTGCTTCATCCTTGTAACATCTTGCTGCCGGTAAATAAGAACGCCACCACAAAGAGTTACTGCTATACTATCTCTGCTGTGGGAATACAGGGAGAAATTAACACTAAATAGTGACCACGTTAACCCAGCACCCATCGGAAACGAGGATGTCTGTCATGCCCCTCCCAGGCAAAGTAAGTGTTTACCAGTCCCCGTCCCCCCCCCAAAAAGAAAGTCAAAAAACTCACAAGGGTTGTCAACCTGGTGGCCAAGAACCCTTCACTTGTGCCAGCTTGGCAATTCCTGAACAAAATATTTATTTCCACATAAGGTAAAGGTAAAGGGACCCCTGACCATTAAGTCCAGTCGCAAATGACTCTGGGGTTGCGGCGCTCATCTCACTTTACTGGCCGAGGGAGCTGGTGTTTGTCTACAGACAGCTTCCAGGTCATGTGGCCAGCATGACTAAGCCGCTTCTGGCGAACCAGAGCAACACATGGAAACGCTGTTTACCTTCCCGCTGGAGTGGTACCTATTTATCTGCTTGCACTCTGACGTGCTTTCGAACTGCTAGGTTGGCAGGAGCAGGGACCGAACAACAGGAGCTCACCCCGTTGCAGGGATTCGAACCACCGACCTTCTGATCGGCAAGCCCTAGGCTCTGTGGTTTAGACCACAGCGCCACCCGCATTTCCACATACTTTTACCTATATCTCTCACTGGCATCCTTGCAGAAATAGTATGTGACAACTTTACTCTTTCACTGAACAGTGAAAGCCAAGCACTCCCCAGTCTTATGTGAGATTATGCCAAAGGTAAGGAGCATAAGGAGGTTTAGCAAGTGGCTTTGAAAGCACTCAGAAGCCCCCCACCTTGTCCTGTTTGTTTTCCGCAAGGGAGGCAGCATTTTTCCTACTGAAGATCAGCTGCAAGGGTACAGGTGCCTCAAAGTCTTCTTTCCAGATGGAGAGCAGGGACTTCAGAAGGCTAGAGATGAAGCGGTTCTTTGCTTGCTGCTGCTCCTGCTTCTTTGGGGCTGGGAAGGTCAGCCCATGGATAGGAACACGATCTGAAACTAGAAGCAACTGAGATAGAAATGCTGGACTTCCTCATGTGAGTTATTTTTAATTCTGAAAAAGTGACATCATACCATGATGGGGGCAACTCTTTCCATCCACGCAAGAGGAGAAGGGCTTCAGGAACCTCCAGGGTATGGGGTGAGTCCTCTCAGTTTAGGAGGCCTTCACAGCTAACAAATGAACTCAGCTTTCCCCAAATACTACTGTGGGATCATGCCTGGACCCTGCGATCACCATCTGAGGCCCTTCTTCGTGTGCCTCATCCATGAGAGGTCCAGAGGGTGGCAACACAGGCCTTTTCTCTGGTGGCTTCCCATTTGTGGAATGCTCTCTCCAGGGACGCTCACCTGGTGCCTTTGTTGCTAATTAAACAATCTATGGACTGACTATACTTGTTATAGTTTATTACTATAGTACAGTGGACACTCAAGTTGCGAATGTGATCCGTGCAGGAAGCACGTTCGCAACCCACAGTGTTCGCAACCTGCAGTGCCACGTCTGTGCGCGCACGGGTTGCAATTCGGCGCTTCTGCGCATGCGCAAGCACTGAAACCCGGAAGTAACCCGTTCCGGTGCGCAACCCAAAATCGTGCAACCTGAAGCGTCTGTAACCCAAGGTATGACTGTATTTTTGTGTTTTTATATTGTAAACCAGATGATTCTCGCATAAGAGTGGTATAGAAAATAAATACATAAGCAAGCAAGCCTTGACGGTTTGATACCATTCAGGACAGCCATTCCTCCAAAATGAGATAGTCTAATTAAGATCGAAGGGAAGAGGAACAGGGATGAGAATTACAGCTCTTACCTAGAAGGGAAGCCAGCTCTACTGTGCACTTGGCCAGTTGCTGCTCTGACGCTGGGCATATGAACTGAAAAACACAAAGCTGAAAACTGACTACAAAGAAATGCTTTCACAGGTACAGAGAATGTATCTGAGGCTGCTATCTTATCAAACACTTTGCATTTTGAGTATTCAAGTATTGCAAGCAATTACGAAGACATGCACAGCTATGGCTTTATATACAGGCCAGCAGGGGGTTTGAGTCTTTCCCAGTGGATAAAAGGGGGAGAGCTGTTAACTAATACATGTATGTGCCTTTCATATGATTTACAAGAAAATTCCCTAACAAGTAAACCTTAGGAGGGCAGTTTAATTTAGAAATTCTCTCGCATACACATGAACCATAAGTTAATTAGGAAAAGTGAAAACAACTGCTGAACCTAGTACATATATTAACACTGCTCCTCCACCCTCCTCTCTTTCTCTCTCCATCTCCACTGCTGATAAAAGGCTATGTCAGAAATAATTCTGCAAGTAATGCACTCATCTCTACCTTTCTGCATCCAAGGGTCTGGCTCAACCTTTCCAACAAATTTTCCAAATCGGCAAACTGGACTGCTTCATCCTCATTCCTTGGGCCGACAGCAAGGCACAGCACATCCTAGATATAACAGCATTTGTGACTCAGAATGCACGTATATGTTCTGGAATCCTAGAGAGCTCTGCTAACCATATAGAAAAGACAAAATATCACAGTGAAGCCTGAGAAACGGCAAAGAAGGCAGCACAGGGCTGGGCTATCCCACCCATTTCCCCATCAAATAAGCCTCCTTGTAGACAAGGATGCTCAGAAATATGTCACATAGTAAAAGCTTGGGGTGGGAGAGTGGTAGCTGTCGCCATCAAATGAATTACTAATGGGAGCAAGTTACCTAAAGCAGAACCTCCATAGACTGGATCCTTATCCGGACTGGCCTTACAAGCCAAATTGGGTGGTGCCACCTACCTGTTAGTCACGTGGCATCACCAATGACATCACATGATTGGCAGGCAGGCAGCAACCACCCAGCTCTCAAAATGTGTCAGGTTTCCAAGTACCCAACAGCTGGCTGGGAACCTGTTGCAGCTTCAAAGCTGCTTTGCCCTGGCAGCCACCTCCATTCTCCTTTAAAGGTGGGGTGGCAGCTCCTTTGAGGTTTTTTGCAAAGGACTTTCAGATGAAACCCCCACCCCTGTTTCAGCCTCTGAGGGAAATGGCTGGAAGTTCCCTACCATTACCTAAAAAAGGATCCCCTCCCAGGCCCACAGATGATCTTTGGAGGCCCTGCTTTGTCTGCACCCACAAAGGTGTCACAGACAGCTGCTGGGGAGAGGGCCTTTGGGTGGTGACACCCCAGTTGGTGAATGCTCTCACTTGAGAGGCTCGCCTGGCCTGCCTGCCTCTGCAGCCTTTTTGGTGCCAAGTGAAAACCTTTTTATTTTTATCTAAAATCTGTTTATTTAATTTCTAAGCTGTATTGCATTGTTTATTTCACAATTTTATTGTTACTGTAAACCACCCAGAGAATTTTGTCATCAGGAGGCATATAAATATTGTTAATAAATAGCCAGAATAACAACAAAGGTTAAGAGGAGAGAGCAGCGGATTCATACCTTGATTTCGTTTATGATCTGTGAGGGGAATGCAGCCTGATGCTGACAGTCTGGAGAGCACCCCTTCTTCTTCTGCACAGCTTCACTAGTACTAGGCAGAGAAAGCGCCTGTGTTTTCAGCATGCGGCTGAACGTGGCCTTCACTTCTCTCTTAATCAAGGCTGTAAAAGGAACCAAAACATACACTCGCTTCACACCCTGGACACTGAAAACCAGACACTCATTACATAATACAGAGCCACCTCCCTGCATCAGCCTTATGGGGTTCCTCCTTTAATATCAGCATTCAGATGGCAGTTCACCTCTGCAAAGTTCAAGCTGCATAATCTGAACAAGAGAGGGCAGCCTTTCTGGAGTAATCTGTCAGGGGCTGGCAGGCAGCAAAACAGGGCCACTTGTTTCAGTTGTTTCTATTACCCGCTTCTCATTCACTTCCCTGCCAGCAGGCTGCCAGCGAGAGACTGATCCCTCTCGCAAGAGTTCTGAATCGGGCCTGGAAACACCCATGGAGCCAATGAAGTGGTTTCAATGAAGTGCAGTAACATGCTCCCCACCCCCAGCTCCAGTTAGCATCCTTGCTGCCACACTTTGAACAAGTTTCCAGACGCTTTTTAGAGGCAGCCCCATGTAGAGTGTGTTGCAGTAGCTCATATGCGATGTATCTAAAGCAGTGTTTCCCAATTGGTGGTCTGTAGACCTTCAGTCGCATGCTGATGCCCACCCAGGGGGTCTGTGGCATGTAGCCATCAGCTATGTGGGGCATCTCACTGGGGGGGATGCATTCACACAGGTCACATGACTCATGCAGGAGTATGGCCAGAAGATGCACATCCCAGTTTTGTGCTGGGACACGTTGGAGGGTATGGTAGCACTTTTCAAGCAACAAAACATTTTCAAAAGTAGGGGGTCCATGGCTTGGCTTTTGAAAAACGAGGTCCAAAGTACTTAAGATAACTGGGAACCATAGATCTGCCTCTTTCAGAAACAGACGCCGTTGGCACACCCGCTTATCCTGGGAAAAGGTCTTTTTCGCCACAGCCACCAAATGGCACACAGGGGTTAAGCACATAGAAACAGTGGAAAAGCCTACCTGTGATGTTGGTGGTGAGCCAAGTGCAGGCCTTCTCGGTAGCTAGCCCCACCGCAATATTTGCTGCACAGCTCAAAACCTTGGGTGGAAGAGCAGGTGAGATTTATAGTTATTTCTACTGATTACATTCAAGGCTGTGAATACACTATCAACAACAGTCACAACAAATCAATACAAAGCTGCAGCAAGCACAAGAAATCAGATGGAAAATTAGCCTCGAATGAAAATTGAGGGACTGATTTTGGTTTCTCACCATCCTGCTGAAATGATAAATGGGGATTGGCTTTGGCTCCTCCAACTGCTGCTAAAATGTTGATTAAGAGGAATATAAAGCAACTGTTCCTTGAATGGCACAATATGGCAATTGGAACATTTTTTTTTTGTAGCTGGAAAAAATGCAGAGAAGTATTACTTGGGCCTTAAGAGCGAGGAACTGTCACACCTCCTTTTAACGTGACCGACTGAATGAGGATGCTGAGATTTTAGAAACAGCTTTAATGTTTCAAATGCTTGCTTGTTTTAGCAAAAAGGCCTGGCTATTTTAGATGATCACGAGGTTCAGAAGTTTTTGGCTTCTGGCCATTTTTAAGTCACCGTGTCAAAAAAAAAAAAAAAAAAAAGCACAATTTTCCAATGTAGAAAAAGCAAAAAGAAAGCATCAGAAAAAAAGGACAAGTATCCTAAAATATACATACTGCTGCAGATGTCTCTTCTGGCAGCAAGATTTTCACAGCCTCAGGGGCCTTCTTCCTGCAAAATCTGTAGATGTACATAGGCATTATAAAAAGCACCGCCTGAAACATTATATGTAAGACATGATATTAGAAAATCTGTATTTTTAGTCCCCCCAGGGATGCAGCCCAAATATGAATTCAAATGGATTCAAATTGCTGGGAGTAACTGAAAGCAGAACAGTTTCCTACTCAGCTCCCTCTAAAGTTGGGTACCTACACCTGAAAGCCAGAGGGGAAACTGAACCAATCTGCCAGTTGGCTGATACCAAGGTGAGAACTGAAGTGACCACATACTGGGCGCAGTCTCAATGTGACAGCCCAAGACAGCAGCATGACCACAAGGGAAGATCTATCATGTCACCCAGCTGTTGTTCCTTACTCTTTGCCTTGAGTAAGAGCCTGTGCACCTTCTTCATACAGCTGAGAGCACACTTCATCCAGCAGTTTGTCGTAATTGCCGACTTCCGCCTTCACTTTGTCCTGTAACATGACTTTGGCTCTTTTCACCAGCTCTGCTACCAGAGTTGCCCTGCAAAAGCCAATAGTAATAGCACAATAATTAAAAAAACAACAACCAAAATATATCCTGAGAAATTACAGGTTCAGAATTTACATCCTGAATCAGGTTTGCAGGAAAGCCTTCTATTAATGGTTTGGATACCATGGGAAACTATGGTTTAACACGCGTCTGCTGTGAACCTAGGTGCATGAGAGAGAGACACTCTTGAGCTTCTCACTGCCAATCCAAAAAAACAGGGCTTGTTGACCTAGAAACATAATGGTGTGTGTGCCAATCTTAACATTTCCCTGTTGTTTATTACTGTAGGTCATGGCATAACTCTATATAAAATATAAGTGAGACCATGTGGATAAAGCTACAATATAAGCAGGCAGCAATCACACATGCACAACCTGATCAAAAGAGCCTAAAGAGTGTGTGTGTGTGTTACATTTGCCACAGAACTCACACTAAAAGTGAATTAAGAAGGGGAAGCATTACAAAACAGACAACAAATGAGAACAAACATAAAGGAGCTTAAAAGCAATGTACTGGAGATTTAAAAGAGTAGGAAAATAAAAGTGTCTTTGCCAGGCACCAAAATGACACACAGAGAGGAGCCAAGCAAGCTTCTGTAGTGAGTGAGCACAAAGGCTTAGCACTTACATTTAATAATAAAACCAGTTGATGATCTCACTCAATATTTCTCACATTTCACAATTCACCATCACCATTTGCTCTACTGACAAATTTCACAACAGCAATATAAGGGATGCACAAGACTAAGAGCTGTATCAGTAAAACCCACAGGCATGTCCTTGCATCATTTAAAAGCTGCCTGCTTATATGATTAATACAAGGGGAAAAAGATCTTTTGGCGTAAATTCTCCCCACCAGACCATTTATGAAGTCCATCAGGTTACAGGTGCCTTTCCTGCCCTTACTTGATGTGCTTGACACAGTTGGATCCAATTCTCTCTGCCACAAATTCTACAGTTCTCCGCAGAGATGGGGGCTGATTGTGGAAGAAGGCTTGTTCCAGCTCTGCCTGTTAAAAACAGGAAGAACAAGAATCCTAAGGAAACCAAAGCATTCTACATGAAGCATTGCCCCCCCCCAACATGAGCCATTCCTAAAGTATATCTGAATGCTTTGATTGTTTATTCTTTGATTGGCATTTTTTTTAATTTAAGGGTGGTATCCAACTAAATTTTATTCAGGGCAGACCCACTGAAATGAGTGGGCATAATCAATCAATTTCAGTGGGTCACCTCTGAGTAAAAGTTAGTTGAATGCCACTACCCTTGAAACAAAACATCAAAAACCTGCCTTCCAAATAATGTCCCATAAATGGGGAGCAAGGAACAAGAGACAAATATAAAAAGCAAGTTGAGTTTTCAATCGACTGGCCTGCCCCCAAAATAAAGACTTTTTAATGCTTGCATATGCTTTATTTCATGAAAATTATATACTGCTTGATTGTAAAAAACAAACAAACAAACCCACCCACCAAAACAGTTTTTTCAGCATTTTATAAGCTTGGCAGCAAATTCAGGTTTTTCCTAACTCTGTTCTCTAATTCCCTTTCCCATTTCTTTATTTAGCTAGGGGTCAATTACCTCTTGCATGCTTGCAATTCACACAAAAGTAGTGGCATAGGGTATATGGCTACTTATTGCACAGCTCCACTAAAAAAATAAAATATCAAAGTGCAAGTTGAGAAATTACTCCTTGAAAAAATCCAGCCTTCCCCAACCTGCTGCCTTACAGATCTTGCTGGACTCCAGCTCTAATCATCCCAAGCCAACAAGACCAATGGTCAAGGATGATGGGAGTGGCAGTCCCAAAACACCTCTCACCTGAAGCTTCTGCTGTGTGATGGGAGGCTTTGGAACCAAGGTCTCAGCAGCAGTCGGAGTTATTTTCCTTACATAACCACCATTCTTTCCTCCGCTTCCCAACACAAAAGACGACAGCAGTTTCCTCAACTCACCTAGAGCAGAAGGATACGCGGATTACAAGACGGCACACGTAGATATCTGAACACTCTGGTTTTTAAAATTCAATCTGATTGACAATTTTAAAATTTAGGGGTGGTATCCAACTAACTTTTATTCGGGTCAGACACAACGAAATGAGTGAAATATAATTAAATCCAGGAGGAGTTGGAGACAGAAAATTGCAGAGAAGTGTATGAGACTGAACACTGGAAGAAAAAGCAGCCATGATCCCAACCACACTTGAGTAGGAACTCAGAATCATAAGCAGTTCAGGATGTTATTCACGGTGAATGGAAAAGCAAGGACAAATCACCAAATAGTATTTCCACAGGTCACAACCCCCTAATCTGTGGGCCCAGTTTAAGTGCCATACTGAAACACACAAAAAACCTTTTAACAGATAATTGTAACTCAATTTTGGAGTAGGAAGCTCAACGTTTTATCCCTAGATGCTCTTTCCAGTGCCAGGCAAAGGAGAGATTCCAGATTTCTCAAGCAGCATATTGTTTCTGACACAAGACATACAGTGGTACCTCGGGTTACATACGCTTCAGGTTACAGACTCTGCTAACCAAGAAATAGTACCTCGGGTTAAGAACTTTGCTTCAGGATGAGAACAGAAATTGTGTTCCGGTGGTGCAGCAGCAGCAGCAGCAGGAGGCCCCATTAGCTAAAGTGGTGCTTCAGGTTAAGAACAGTTTCAGGTTAAAACGGACCTCCGAAACAAATTAAGTACTTAACCAGAGGTACCACTGTACTTTGAGAAATCACTTACCAAGATATGGACAGCAGGTATAAAGTAACTGCTGATCCACCACAGGCACAGAATCCTAAGGGGAAAAGAACAAACAACAGATTGATTCCTTTCAGAAGCATTAGATAAGTGCACAGAAGTCCACAGACTTCTCTTTATTCTTCAGGTCACTCTTAGGCTTCGCGTGTCTTAAACAAATAACATTACAGTTGCTCTCTTTCAAACACACCCGCCGACACTCATCTACGTAAGTTTACCAGAGCTTGAACAGTTGCTGCAGAGTCTGTTGCCAGTTCTTCTGATCTCACTTCGCCCGCAAAGAACAGATTCCCTGGGACAGTAGGCACCTGGAAGACAAGCCCCAAATAGTTAATTCTCCAAGGAGGGCAGAGCTAAGCAAAAATTCAGCTTCACATACAGGAGTGGATGAATGCTTACATGGGTGAAACACTTAAAAGGCTTAAGGAAAGTACAGTAAGGAAAGTTTTACTTGACGATTTCTACAGGGCTTGTGAAGTTTTTTCAAAGGTACAATGTTTGTTACAAACACTCATCCGTACATGAAAAAGCCATCCCAAAATGGCAAGGATCAGCAGCTTGTTCAGGAAACACATCTCTTTATTTTCAGAAATCAGCAGGTATCTGTAACAAAAGGTTACAGAATAGAGAACAATAAACTTCAAAGGTTTTATCAGTTTTACCACCTCTGCATTTCCCCCTTTTGCAAGTTTCTTTTGCTGTGCTCTCTCATTTCCCTTGCATATTAAAACTCTGGCCCCATTTGTGCCCCGCAGGAAACCCGTAAACAAGACATGCACTAGTGCAAGCTACTACATTGTTCCTATTTCCCTCCATTATTCATGAAGCCAGGGCGTAGCATACAAAAAACCTTGGCTTACCGTGATATGTGAACCAATGTGTGTGGTTTGTTTCTCCCATGGTAAGAGCCATGACTCATGGTTTGTTACTCCTGGCTCCATGAACAAAGGAACAAAATGGGAGCAATTCAGAAGAATGTACTAGCGTGCTGCTCGTTCACTGTAAGCTATGGTTTATGGTTAACTGTACAACACAACTACCATTTGAAATGCACTACTGGAAAAAATTGACTTTCAACTTCTTCATTTGTTTCTGCAAATATTGAGATGTAATGGAAGGATGTGAACATTTGCAGCTAGAGGAATATGATATATATCAAGTCATCAGCGGAGCGTTCCTATACTGTGGTAATTACATATTTAACTCTGTGCTATAAATTTCTTGGTATATACTGTAAAAGAAAGCTTTAAGTAGTTTCCGTAGACCCAGAAATTGTTCATGAGTACAATAAAAGCTTTACTAAGAAGCCAATGTCCTACCCTCACAAGAATTTAGGTCCTTGATGCAGATCTCAATTAAGATGCAAATATTTCTTTCCAACCTCTTACCTGTACAGCTGCAAGAGGAGAGCAAATATCTTCCCATAGTAGTCCAGAAATGGGGCGATATGATCCATAAGGGAAAGGAACTCTACAACCCAAGGTACAGTCAAGACCGTGCATCGTTTCTGTATTGATTGCCTAAGCAGCTTCAATATATCCAGCACAGGATGGGTCTTAAGGGAAAACATTAGGAAAATGTTAACTTTCAGCATTACTTACTATCATGGGCAACCACCAGAGTGTTTGATGATGAACCACCAAAAAGTAGGAAAGGCAAATAAACATATCCAACTCCTCTTTCATTTCTGTCCCTATTTCCCTCTATCGGGTTCTCTTTCCTCCACCACTAAGAGGAAAACTCTTTCCTTGGCTAATTTGTGTGAACAGAACACGCTCCTCTTGCAGAGATGGAGGTAAGCCTTGAGCACACAAGCACCTGGGCTTATTATTCAGGTCTTGTTGCATCTTCCTTTGTATACTTTTTAATTTGGCAAAGAAAGGGGGGTGTTTTTAGCTAACATCACTCAGAGCAGCTAGTTAAGTTCTGAGCTCAAAAAACAGTTTTTGTGGGGAAGTGGGGCAGGGAAGACAGAAAGACACAAGCGTGCAATCAGTTTCACATATCAAGGAAAGGTATCAGAGCAGTATCTCAGAGAGACCCAATATATTTTGGATATGAAGCCTATTCAAATCCAGCAATCTCAAGTCACTCATCTGGCTAAACTGTATTTCAAATGGTTGTACCCTGCCCTATGACCCTGGAGTGAAAGGCAGGTAATAAATTGAAGTAAGCACCCCTCGCGCTTTCCACATTCAGCCGGCACACTGACAAACCACACAGCACAATCTGATGTCAAGAGAGCCAGTGCAGTTTAGCAACAAGAGCGTTGGACTTCAATGTGAGCGGGTGGGGAGGCATGAATCTAGTAAACAATATAACTGCAAATAATGGTCCATGGAGACTATTCCAGAGGAGTAGTTTGTACAATGTACTGAATTAGTTATTGACATTATGGGTTACTTGTTTGGAGCATCCCTGTAGCAGAGGTTTACATCAAAAAGGATGCTTTCTGCAAACGGGCAAGCTTCTGATGCAACTGTGTTCACCAATAAATGAAACACTTCCCCTTCCTTCCATATCAAGAGTGTCGTTAATTCATATGGCTGTACCGCATGAGTAACTCAATCTTCCCTCAGTTTATAGCAGCAACACAAGCAGCATCATTGAAACAATAATAGTGCACAGCAGGGGGAACCTGCAGCCCTCTAGATGTTGTTGAACAGCTCTCAGCATCCTCTCAGCCTCACAGGAGCTGTGACTCCCCAACATCTGCAGGACCACAGGACCCATCCATCCCCATACTGGAGGTTGCTTAACTAGGAAAGGAGTTAAAACAGCAAGTATCTACCACCTCAGGAGGAGCCCAGAGGCTCATCTAATGAAATGCCTGCACATCTCTCTGATAATAACAAAACTAAATACTTCTGTTAGGTAAATGTGGCTGGTTACGCACTTGGTTTCTTAACATCACTGCAGATTCTAGCAAGTCTCCAGTCACTGGTTCCGATGTGTGATAAGGCAGGAAGACAAGGAAACCAAAAAACTTTGCCAGAAGTCGGAGGCTCATGAGGACAGCAGCAAAACGCTTCTTTTCATCCTGCAGTGGAAAGAAAAGCCAGACATATTATAGCCACAGATAACAGCAGCAATGCCTAACGTTTTGAATGCTCACAACAAACCTATAAGTTAAATCTTATGTTCCCACTTTGGTGGTTCATTTATTATTATATTTTGTGGGGTGTGCAGCAAGGACAGGACTATCCAAATCAGAGACAAATCAGCATGGTGGTAGCAGTCGCAGGTCTACCTAGGACAACTGGGGCTCATCAGAGAACGCTACTGTCTTCTATATACTTGCACCGTGTTGGAGAAGGAGTGGGATGGGGCTAACACTGCAGCTACCACCCAGGCTTTCTACTGTTGCCCCACCACTTGGACCGGGGGGGGGGTTGGAGGAGCAATGATGGAGGAATTGAGGCAGGGGGGACATCACAGGCGAGAAAGACCGTGTGAAGGACAGACACCTCTTTTCAGAAAGGACAATGCAGGACAGAAGGGAGGAGCAACAAAAAGAGAAGTAAAGGAGACCCACACTAGAACAGCAACATGTTATTAAAGACAAATAGACAAAGAAAGACAAACAATGAAGGCCCCAAACCAACCATGAAACCAATAGAGACAGAAAGGTGGGGGGGGGGGGAGAGAGAGAGCCACGAGCCAAATTCTTCCTTTCCAAGCAGTAGGAGAGATCATAACCCACATGGACACCTCTGAAGCTCAACTGTGAATGGCTGTTTCTATGCAATACACACCTGTTCATCCATTGCTTCTCCATCACTGGGTTCATGTTCCACCAAGGCAAGGCCATCCAGCTCAAGTATTTGCAGGCTCAGGCTGTCCATAAGGTGCTGATTAAATTGATAACTTAACCAAAAAAAAGATAATGAGCTCTTTAGGAGAACAACTTAATTTCAGCAAAGAGTGTAATCTCTTAAGCGACCACAGCAGCATTTGAGAATGGTTACTACAACGCAAGTTTAAAATCTGATTAATTCCTACCAAACCCCTCACGTGCTGGTAGTCAGCACTGCTGCAAACACTGCCAAACACTCCTTGGTGAAGCCCGCATAATGTCATTCTAGCACCAGGCAAAGACCTTATTCTTTTCCAAAGCCTTTTCATCTAAACCGTTTTCTTTCTGCAATGATCTTATGCTCATATGTTTAGGTTATGAATCCAGCTAGTAAACAATGTATGCTTTACTGTGAACGTGCTGATTTCAACTGCTTTGTCCCTCCTTGCTAACACAATCCCTGGCTTAGCATGATGTCCAGACACGGTTTGCTTCGCTCCAAAGAAACCAAGAACACGAAATCAATATTATCATAAACTAACCATGGTTTACTGTGACACTGAACAAGGCCATTGCATTATTTCATTTAGAAAACCCAGCCACCACCATACAGTCAGGGTCACTCACCCAGACACATCCTAGATAGAAATAGCAATAAGTATCTAACCTTCCTGCACTGAGGATGAAGTCCCTGAAGAACTGCTGGCATCCAGGGAAGGAGGGAGGTGGGCAAGGCCCTCGGATGCTCTGAGGGACAAGGAATCTCTCTTGCAGCCTTTTCAAGCGGCTCAGATTATCAGAACCCAGCATGTTAAGGACATCCTGGTCTGGGGTGTCTCCCCAACTTGTACCACCACCAACTGGACCTTTACACATCTGTGGCATAGAGGAGGGAGCGGGGAGAAAAGAGAGGTTAAATTTGTGAGTGTGCTAACTTTAACTCTGTGATCTGATTGTGAATACAAGCAGTCTCTACAGCCCAAACCATAGACTGTTAGGTGGATGTACCTCAGACTAACTGAGGAAATTAGATTATGAATTAATTATGCATTCAATGAACAAGTATTTTCACCTATTAGATATGAACTGAAGAAAAGTTTTACTTGCAAAATATACTCTTTTTTTCCTTATGGGAAGCAAGCGTTTCTTTACCTGAAGAAGCTGCTTCTGAAAGAGCCTGGCAAAATGGCTGTAGTTGCAAGCAGCAGAGAGGTGAGCCATCATGACCCTGTGAAACCAGAAACAAATTAATAGTGCTACAAAGAAAAATAAGGAAAAAATTATTCTCTATGCGGATATATAGAAGACAGCAAATGTCTGGGGGACTTAAATGTTTTAAAAGTAATTATGAAAATACTATTCTGAAAAAGTTCTATGTGAACTGAGAATTCTCCCCTTTGTGAAACTAAGTAGCTTACTGTAGAATTAGTTTTTGTTGCTAAATTGGGTTGCAAAATGTTCATTACCAGTAATACTCTCTTGTAACTCTTGTCTTTCAGAATTAAATGCAACCTGTGTGTTGGCACTCAAAGACATTTGCATCTTCAACTTATCTTGGAATGTTTACCCCTCTTTTGGTGGGGGGGGGAGAGAGAAAGGGTGGTAATTAAATTACAGTCTTTGAGACCCCATTATATCAAAACAAATAAATAATTTTTTTATTTAGTGTAAGAACTAAAACAAAAATTTAAACTGAGGTTTTCTTTTGTCCAAAGTAATGATTGCAAGTTTATTAGGTAACAGTGGTGTCATGGTCTTAGGACCAAATGCAAGTCAGTTTTGCAACATGTCCCAGCATACCACTGGATCTAATCCATAATATTGAACCAAGTATATCATCAGAGGCAATTTCCAGCTGTTGCAAACTGTGCTTTAAAAACAATCCTCCCGATGGAACGTGGTGAACAGCTGCTCAGTGGAGGACCACACTAGACATCGGCAACGAGCAGCACTCTTTATCAAGTCTTGTTAAATTTACAGACCAAAGATTCCTACCTGATCCTGTCTCCCAGACACTTCTCAAAGTCCCAGCCTGTTTTTTCACAGTTGTCTTCCCATTCACGCAGCAACTCGTAGAAAATATCTCTATTGAGCAAGGCAAACATGTTAGCTTCAAAATCTAAAATCATAGTCATCAGGTGTACTATCAGCATACAAAAATGGGGCCATGTTATTCTGCTTATGCACAAGCACCACAGTTCTGACAAAGCTTTGGGTGGAATTCAATGTCGCATGAAGTTGACTGTTCTGTCTGCACAAGAATTTTTGCTTGTCAAACAGAACCATCTTCCCTCTCCTCCTGCTGCCTGCTGTTCTAGGGGTCCCTCCCAAGCAGACTTAGGAAGATCACTTGAAGGGGGGGGTGTGAGAGAGAGAGAGGCAGGAAAGGATCCTTTGTGCAACCAGGACTGGCTTCTGCTAGCAGAACAAATTAGTTGAATTTGACCATTCCTACAAGACACATTCCCTTTGACCATTCCTACAAGACACATTTTCATTCCAAAGCCGACAATTGACAAATATCCCCCTAGTTAAAGAACGGTTCGAGAATAAAGACCAAAGAACATAGCAGGCACACCTACAGCTGACCCTTAGATAGGTCTACTCAGAAGTAAGTCCCACTGAGTTCACTGAGGCTTAATCCCAGGCAAGTGGGCTTAGGCTTGCAGCCTTAAGCTGCTATCTTAAAAGCACAAATACTCAGTAGAAAACTCCATTTAAATAAATTCAAACAACACATTGTATGGAAAGTACTTTAAACAGAAGGTGGGCATAGGGAGAGCAGAGGAGGCCATATCTTCTACTACTTTTGACCTGAGAAAGCCAAATGAGTTTGCTCCAGCTGCAGGGAACCCCTGTCTTGCCAATTTCTGCATTTCTGAACTGCATTAATCAGCCTTGTATTTAACAATTTCCCAGGAATCCCATACAGGTGGGTAAGCTGGCCAACTTCCTCCACAGCTAGCATGGAAACCAAGTGGGCTAGACAGAGTACTGCAGATATTGTTCACTGGGTAGAAGGTGCATTTATTATTTTTTATTACTCTCTTTTTCTACGCCACTAGCTTCTTAGCAGGCTAGTAAGAAGTTCTGCTGATAAATGTGTTTTGTGGGCTTATTCAAAAGGCTGACATTAACATCCAGACACTTGTTCCTGGTTTCATAAAACATAATTTATAAAGCTTGGGAGGAAATGTCCAAACCAGGCTTGTGGCTTTGGATAACTGATATAGAGTCTTGACAGCTACTCTATTCTCTGATGCACGTTCAATAAACTAAAACAACTGACAAATTGTACATTTTGGCAAAATCCCATGATAAAAAACAGAGGATACCTTTGTTTCTTAAACACATGAAATGCCTTATCACTGGAAAAGTTAGACCGGTTGTCAGTTTCTGGCTGAAAGGAAACTGACTGTATGCTTGAAGGCAGCAGCAGGGAGACCTGTTCAATATACAAAATAATGTGTAAGTGTAATGCATTCCTCCTAATTTATCATACTTTTCACCATAAACACAAACAAGGAGGTTGGAATTACAACTTGTTCTCCCTTCTGTCCGTTGCTACAGCTTTAAAGTCCCATGATCTTAATGGTGTAACATGTACTAACTTGCCGGTTTGCAATAGATCAACATTTTCTAACCCACCAAACGCTAGTCAATTTCATTATCTCACTCTGGTTTTTGTTTTGGTCACAGTGCTAGATATAGTATTTTCACTCCTCATTTAATTACAGCTGCAGAGGAAGCTTCTACATAATATATACCAAGAGAACTAATCTGTTTCTAGAAGAGGATGGAATACAGCAGATACCATAATAGTGGGGAGGACACTGAGTAAAAACAGTTTCAATAACTGTTGGGAGGACCTTGATTTCACACTGTTCTTCTAGAACATGCTTAGTTTTTACCTTTGCTGTGCTGTTTTCATAGACTGCCATAAGCCTCTCATGCAAGTCAGGGGAAAAGGATGTGATCCTGTCATTCTCAGCCAAGAGCTTCAGTGTTCCTTTCTCTAAATGTGATATAATTCTGCCAAGAAAAACAACAAAAAGAAGAGGAACACTCCACTATATTGTTTAGATGTGATCTTTCAGTTAAAGCCTATTCCACCGGATTCCTAATCTCTAATACCCATTGATAAAAGCCGACATATATACTAAAGTCATTAGAGAAGGAAGTTCCTGGATTTCTTTTAGTTTTGATGGCACTAGAAGCAAAAACACCATCTCCAAACACAACAGAAAATACCCTTCTATAGAAGTAGGGCAGCTGTTCAACTGGAACTATCTGTCAATTACCGTATTTTTTGCACCATAACACTCACTTTTTTCCTCCTAGAAAGTAAGGGGAAATGTCTGGGCGTGTTATGGAGCGAATGCCTATGGGTGGCGGGGGGGATCTGCTGCAGTCGTGAGCAGAGGATCCATGGTTCCCCTTCCTTCCCTCCTCTGTGGCTCGCTTTGAAACAGCAAAGCGGGAGAAGAGCCGCTGAGTGGGGAGGAGAGAGGGACAGAGAGCCTGCTTGCTTTAAAGGAGCAAAGTGGGAGAGGAGCTGCTTACACAAGTGTAAGCGGCTCCTGTCCGGTTGGCTCCTTTAAAGCAAGCAGGCTCTCTGTCCCTCTCTCCTCCCCACTCAGCTCGCTAAATAGCAGCAAAGTTTTTCAGCTCGCTAAGCCGGGGATGAGCGGGGAGGAGGGAGAAAAGCAGAGCCTGCTTGCTTTAAAGGAGCAAAGTGGGAGAGGAGAGGAGCCTTCTCCCCTTATACTCCTCTTCTTCATTATTAGCAGCATCCTTCTCCACACACCCCACGCGTGCTTCTTCTCCCCTTAAACCCCTCTCCTGCATTATTAGCAGCATCCTTTTCCACACACCCCATGCGTGCTCCTTGTCCCTTGAGTGCTTTTCCTTCCCTCCCCACTTAAAACGTGGTTACAAAGCATGGATCCACATGGATCCTCAGGATTTTTGCACTGGGTCACCCCAAATTCACCATCAGATCACATAGCACGTCCATGGCTACATCTTGCACCAAAAAAATCACACACCCACTGTTGCCTGGGGCCGCAGTGGTGCAAAAACGTGGTTACAAAGCATGGATCCACATGGATCTTCAGGATTTTTGCACTGAGCTACTCCAAACTCACTGTCAGATCACATGTCTGTGGCCACAGCATGAACCACAAAAATCATACATCCACTGTTTCGTTTAGAATATTTTTTTTCTTGTTTTCCTCCTCTAAAAACTACGTGCGTGTTATGGTCTGGTGTGTGTTATAGAGCGAAAAATACGGTAATAGATGACAGAACCCAAATTTTCAAACTTAAGGATATGTTAACAGTGTGCAATGTGATGCAAGATATTCCAACTTATTATAGCAATAAACCAAGCACTTCAGAGTGCAAGTATATGTACACTGATGAGAACAACCTAAGCCATTCAACTTACTGAAACTGATAATCCAAGACTTTCACAGCAAAATAAACACAGTTGTGTACACTTCGAAAGTGTTGCCTCTCTACTGCATCTGTAAACAAAACAAAACAAAAATTTAAATCATCAGACAGAAAGCTGCAAGTAATCCCTGTGGTGGAAGAACTGGTTCTCTGCAATAACTCCCCCCACCCAAAAAAAAAACCACAGGCAGATCAGCCACTGGTCACCAACAGATCACAAAATCCCTGCCTTTATTACTTCTCATTCATCTCAAATACCAGAAGAACATCAAACATCAATTAGGTTGTGTCAATTTATCAGCCTGTTTTGGGGAGAAGTATCATAAAATTAAAGACTGTCCCAAACAATAAAATATGTCAAAAGTACATTATTCTTTATTCAAAGTTCAAGCTTAACTTGGGGTATTTTTTTTGCCGTGTGTGTGTGCGCACGCATAATCCACATTTTCATGAAGACACTTATAGACATATCTCAAGGGAGGAGCAGCTTCTTTCTTTCTTTTTTGAAACATTGACATCAAGAATTCTTGGCAGCAAGATCAAATACTGTAGTTTTACTACATTTCTGGATGTAAATTATCCACATACCCTGCAGTTTTACAGAGTAACCTGGGGGGGGGGGTAGTACCACTTAAGTGCACAATCATGATTGCTTATATATAGCATTGTATATAAATGTCTATGTATTTTAAGGTGATATGGGAAGAGGGTTACAAAATTGTATACTTTAGAACAATGGGGCAAATTTGTTCAGTACTGGAAGCATAAGAATAAATACCAAAATATAAGGGTAAAGTACTCCTAGACATTACAGTATGATAATGTCTTATGTGCATGTAGCTTGCATGATTTTAACCATACATATATACTCGAATCTAATGCACACCTCAATTTACAGAACCTTGAAACAAACAAAAAAAGTATTTGCTGGCGAATGTAAATGTGCCACTGAATCTAATGCGCACCTTAATTTTCACAACATACCGTATTTTTCGCTCCATAGGACGCACCGGACCATAGGAGGGGGAGAACAGGGGGGGAAAAAATTTTCTTGTTCTCCCCCTCTAAAACAAGGTGCGTTCAAGGTACATTCACCAGAGCTTGTGGGGCTGGCGGTGGGGGGAAGCGCTGCTTCCCCCCACCGCCAGCCTCAAAGATCCCTGAAGCCTTTGGAGCGCAGCGCCCCACTGCCCTGCAGAGGTTTGCGCACAGCCGTCCCCAAGCTAGAGCAGCGAGACGGAGCCCTCCGTCTCGCTGTTCTGGCTTGGGAACAGCCTTGCTAGCTTCTGCAGGACAGCGGGGTGAAGGCACCCCGCTGCCCTGGAGAGGCCGTGCGCGCAGCCATCCCCAAGCTAGAGCAGCAAGCTTAGACATTCACGGAGCCCTCCGTCTCGCTGTTCTGGCTTGGGAACAGCCTTGCTAGCTTCTGCAGGACAGCGGGGTGAAGGCACCCCGCTGCCCTGGAGAGGCTGTGCGCGCAGCCGTCCCCAAGCTAGAGCAGCGAGACGGAGCCCTCCGTCTCGCTGTTCTGGCTTGGGAACAGCCTTGCTAACTTCTGCAGGACAGCGGGGTGAAGGCACCCCGCTGCCCTGGAGAGGCCGTGCATGCAGCCATCCCCAAGCTAGAGCAGCAAGCTTAGACATTCACGGAGCCCTCCATCTCGCTGTTCTGGCTTGGGAACAGCCTTGCTAGCTTCTGCAGGACAGCGGGGTGAAAGCACCCCGCTGCCCTGCAGAGGTTTGCACGCAGCCGTCCCCAAGCTAGAGCAGCGAGACGGAGCGCTCCGCAGTGCTCAGTCTTCCTGTTCTGGCTTTGGGCTTAGCGGCGCAGCCTGCATTCGCTCTATAGGACGCACACACATTTCCCCTTAATTTTTGGAGGGGAAAATGTGCGTCCTATAGAACGAAAAATACGGTAATTTGGCCAAAAAAGGTGCGCATTGGATTCCAGTAAATATGGTAGTTGAAATCCCACAAGTGAAATGTAGAGCCAGTACACATAGAGGGCCTTGCTTCCCAAGCATGGCAGAGATATTTGAAGCTCTTTTTGCACCAGGAAAATCCAGCACCAAAACAGTTTTTATGCTCTCTGTGCACTAGGTTTGGAATGCTCCTGTGAGATCTCGCAGGAACTTGGAAAAAGCACCCTGGGGCTTCTGAAGGCGGCACAAGGAGATGGCCTTGCTGGGGAGCAAAGCAGAGCACTGGGGAAACCCAGTGCAAAAAGAGCTCACTGCTTTGCTGGAGTGGGGCAAGGCCCTCTCCAAACATTGGTTCCAGATGCTCGAAAAGGGCCAGTTTCAAAGATTTGAGTATCCGGGTTTCTGCGTATACAGGAAACCCTTGGAACCAAATCCCTGCATAAGATGTGACCTTATCATATTTTTAAAAAATGGATATAAATGGAAACCTCACAATTTTATTTGCTTTATATACACATAAAGTACTGTATACAGTGGTACCTCGGGTTACATACGCTTCAGGTTACATACGCTTCAGGTTACAGACTCCGCTAACCCAGAAATATTGCCTCAGGTTAAGAACTTTGCTTCAGGATGCGAACAGAAATTGCGTGGTGGCAGCACGGCAGCAGCGGGAGGCCCCATTAGCTAAAGGGGTGCTTCAGGTTAAGAACAGTTTCAGGTTAAGAACGGACCTCCAGAACGAATTAAGTACTTAACCTGAGGTACCACTGTACAGTGATCCATGTGTGATTGACTGAATTGTTATATCCTTAATTTTGAGCCGCTGGTACTCTGTGGAATTTCTATTACATTTTTTTAATTCATTTTACATTTAAAATTCATTAAATGAATGAATATATTTAATGTATACCCTCCTCTAACTCTGTTTAGCAGGTGGTACAATCTGTATTTTGTTAATAGCCAAAAATCTTTATCCAATCTAAGTCCCAACCTTTATACTCTCCATTGAAACTCAGGTCATTCTCTCCATCTTCTAAAGAGGAAGTTCCCTTGGATGTTAGCAACTGGAACACAAAAAAGATCTCCAAGAAGATATTTGGCACAAGGTTTTCTGCAAAGAAAGTAAAGGAACAGGAAAACATGCAAAAGGACCTTTGGTTTGTACTTGTACCCTGAATGATAGGACTAATCACATTAATTTTTAAAACCTGAACTATATAAGATGCATTTTTAAAGGAAGATAAAAATATCTGCAACTAAAAAAAATCATCTGGATGTAAGCAAAAAAGTGCTTAAATACATAGGATTTTTTTTTAAAAGGATATAGAATTCATTGCTTTCCTTTGTACAACTCCCAAAACATTAAAATTATTTATCAGGGTTGGGAATTTTGTCATAAATTCTATGAAAGGTCAAAAATTGCCATTTGTCATACAATAGGAAAATCCAAGCCACGATATATTTGCGAAGTCATGGCTCATTTAAAATTTCATTACTACTAAAAAAATTAATTTGAGGACATTTCTATGGGTCGCCATTCTTAGCATCCTCCCAAATCAATATGGACTGAAAAGCATCCACTGCCATTTCTTCACCTGCTATGCAAAATGAATAAAGTTGAGCCAGCTGTTCCAGCTGTTTCCTGCAGGAAACCTTGTTGACATCGGCAGAGGTTACCAACTGGTTTTCAGAGGGAAGGCATGCATTCTGACTGACATTAGGTTTCATTGGTATGCCAGAATCCAGAGACAATCCTGTTGGTGTAGATGTGGGATGCAGCAACTTGGACCTGCAATTCAAAGGTATGAAATAAGAGTGGTAAGAGGAGACTGAAAAACTCCTACTCTGTTGTAGTATCCAGTGGGATTCTTTCAAACGCTCACCAATTCATCAAGAAAGCAATTTCTTCATTGAAACATAAAATGTTTCACAAATGCAATTTGCGGCATGTTAAAACAGTTAAAGATCCTTCAGCATTATGGATCAAATTCTAATCTTAACACAGCACTTGTAAGATTGAAGGGTATCAAGAATAAAATCATATTGACATGTGATTCTAGGAACATTGTTTGGCTTTAGCGTAGGATTTCTGAGCTAGTGAACCATGTTGCTGCAGAATGTGACAGAGAAAGCAACCATTTTTAATACAGTGGTACCTCGGGTTACATACGCTTCAGGTTACAGACTCCGCTAACCCAGAAATAGTACCTTGGGTTAAGAACTTGGCTTCAGGATGAGAACAGAAATCGTGCTGCGGCGGCGCGGTGGCAGCAGAAGGCCCCATTAGCTAAAGTGGTGCTTCAGGTTAAGAACAGTTTCAGGTTAAGAACGGACCTCCAGAACGAATTAAGTTCTTAACCCGAGGTACCACTGTATTGAAATTATAGCCCCTAGAAATATTACTTGTTTGTTCATTCATTCTTTATACCACATTGCTATTTCAGTGTGCAAAAGCAAATCAATACAGAAAGCATAATAAAATGTGGCATGTTCACAAAAAGACAATAAGGGCCATTCAGCTCTACTTCTCTAAGGCAATGTAAATCAACATTTCTCACATCACAGATGCTTCCCTTCACTAAGCACCCCATCACAGATTTCATAACGTACCGTTCCTTCTTCAGCATCTCTCTCTCCTCCTGAAGGCTACCCGAACTGGAAGACAGGGTCACTTCTTGAGAGATAACAAGGGCTTCAGGACTTGTTCCAGACTGAGACTGAAACGTTTGAGACTGGCCAACAGGAGTGGAAGTGAAGCACATCTTGGGCTTGGAGAAGGTTCGCTCAGCACTCACTGGAGTAGGGTTGATTCTTCTCGATGGTTTGGCTTTGCTGAAACGGGAAGTAAAACTGGATTAAGAGGATGAAAACACAACAGTGTATTATCCTTCTGCTCCAATCACCTGTGCGGAAGCCAGCTGATGACACATACTACTATGGTCCTGGATTCACTAACCAAGGGCTCATCCAGACTTCCTTTTGTGCTGCATTTCCAGGCATAGGTCTAAGCTTTAAAGCTCCGTGGCCAAGCAGTATTTTTTGTTTATTTGTTCCAGTGTTTTCCTCAGGAAAACCCAGATTTTAATGCTGGATCAAAGCAAACAACAGTGGAGCTTTCCAGAGATTGTCGTTTGCTCCTATTCAGCAGTAAAATGAAGGTTTTCACAGGGGAACCGCCTAGACAAAAAAACAAACAGCACTCAAGGCACAGAGCTTTAAAGCATAGACCTGTGCCTGGACAGAGTAGCACACATGGAAGTCTGAAGTGAGAAATCAAAGTATAAAACATGTAGTTTTACTAAGAAATAGTTCTGCTCCTTGTCCAACAGCAGGTTAAAAAGAGAGAAGCTGCTACCACAAGCTGCTATATTTCAGCCACAATATCTCTAGATATTGTCTGAGGTATTAAAATATCACAGAATACCTTGGTCAGAGTTCAGGCTTAAGAGTAATCAAACAAGCATATATCAACTTTAAGCATTATTTGGAGCATCTCAAGGCAAGGGAGGAGAACAGGACTTAAAACGATGGCATTTGGAAGGCAAACAGAAGCCAAGGAGTGAAAAGGGGCATTCCAGGCCCCAGCACTGGGAGGGAGGAGCATGCCCAACTAATCAAGTGGCCCCTGGGCTAGTGCTCCCCTCCAGAGCAAACCACTGAGACAGGAGCTGCCCACCTAGTGGGGTGGAACAGCATCAAAAGCCTCCCAGCTGGGGTGTCACGGCTGCTTACTGGGAAGAGAGAGGCCATGGCAAGGTCAGGGCTATGCATCCCTGTGTACCAGTGGATGCTCAGGATTGGCTCCATTAGTATGCCAGCACAGCCCTGAACTCACTGCCACCTCCTCCCCCAGAGCAAACAGCAGCAATGTTGCTGCCGGGAGGCTTACTGCTGTGGCTCTGCCCTCTGCCCACCTGGCAAGCTGCTCCTGCTCTGGGAGGGGCCATTTTTAGAAGTCGTACCTTCCTCCCATTTACTGATACAGAACGGTAAGCTGCAAAACTACTCTCTCAATAGATACCAGTGGGAATTGAGAAAGCTTCGCATCGAGACTTACTTTGCCATTCCAGCGGCACACATGAGCGGAAATTCCTCCAAGTCATTTAGGTTAAGCTGGTCAGGTGGGGAACTTGTAGAGACAGGGCTCACTTCACCTTGTTTCCTCTGCCTCAATGAACCCAGTGATGGACTGTCACCTTTTACTTCTTCGTTCAAGCCTCTGCCCGCGTCTTGTGCCACTGGCCGGCCAGAGGCACTTGCAGAGCCGCTGCCTTTTCTTCTGCCCCGCCTCGCTGGGGTAGCAACAAGGAAACTCCCTAAACTTATTTTCTGAGCAGAGCGCCTCTCGTTGCGAGAAAAAATGGGGCTTGAACCAAAACTCGTGCTGGTGCCAGAATCCGTATTTAGGCATTCGCTGAAGGAACCCAATAAGCTTGATCCCGTAATGACAGAAGATCCATGTGATTCCAAGGCAGAATTGCCGGTGATGGGAGTTGAATCAAAGAAAAGCTGCCCTCGACTACTGCCAGATCCTGCTATGCTACGAGACCTCCTTTCAGATCCCAGCCTTTGATTCCTGTAACTAGACGAACTTCCCAGGAGCTTGGAATTTGGTGCTTTAGCAGGAGTAGGTGGTCCATTGGTCAGTATCCGACTAGTCTGTTCCCTTAAATAATTCAGCAAAAAAGGCACAAAGTCTTTCTGAAGCAAGTTCAGGAGGGATAGCTTGGGGTGGACTTGGTTTTCCTACACACACAAACAAAACAAAACAAAGTTAATATAAACTTGATTTAAAAAGAAATAGTGGGACAGCGGATATAAAGTAACTGATATTTTACCATTTTTATAAGAATAAGGCGGTTATGAACATATAAAGCAAAGTGAACCAATCTGAAAACATTAACCCCATTCAAAGGATCTAAAACCAGGAAGCAAACAATTGATTAAAGCAGGGAACTTATTTTTTCTCACACATGATTTACTACTGTACTTACGAAGTTTCACCATTGTTGTAGCCAGAGACTATATATAATCATTTAGCTATATAAAGATAGACATTCATCCCTAAAGCTTGGAAATTTTAGTATGATCCTAAGCACATTTACCCAAAAGACCTAATAATGAATCAAATGGGATTACTTCCTAGGCTGTGGGCTTAGGAATGCAACTTTAATGCAGTACCATACTACTCAAAGTGGATGCTGATCCACAAAACATCGGCTGCCAGTCCAGTGACTCCACCACAGCCCGTGTTGGGTGCTACACTTCAGGGACCAAATATGGTACTGGGCCCTGGCACACTGGGGGGGAAATGGTAGTCCGCATCAGATAGTTTTAGAGTAACAGTTGTAGTACATTGCACAAAGTGAGAAATATCACTAAGCAGGAGGTACATTGCCCTCTAGTGTTCCTTAGCAAAATTACTTCCATGCTGAACTGGTGAGAGAAGATATACGGGCCTCATTTAGGCATAATGTTGAATCATGATTTAGCATTACAAAAACCCTTGTAACTTATCCATCTACCATTCCAGCATGACTGAAAAAATAAGCTTGGAAACATTTATTTCCGTTTTAGACTAACTGCATCTTGTCACATCAAGCAAATCTAAACAAACAGTTGTTCATCTCAACTACTGTTTGTTTAAAAAATGCCAACTTTAAAGCATAATTTATAAAGCTGATTTGTTTCAACAAACCATAGTAAAGATTTGCAATAGTACAGAGTTTGAACAACACTCTCCCTATATGAACTGACCCAGACCCTGTGCTCATTATCGTGTAACTTCTCCAAGAAAGGTCTGGAGGGTGGCAGCATGAGAACGGGCCTTTTCTGTGGTGGCTATCCACTTGTGGAATGCTCTCCCCAAGAGGACTTGCCCAGCACCTTCATTACATTCATTCATTCATTCATTCTATAGGCACCAGACAAAAACATTTCACTTTTCCCAGGCCTTTGGCTAATTAAGCAACCTACGGCCTTTTATACTGGGGAGTATTGTTTTTGTTTGTATGTAATAAACGACAACAGCACTACAATGGAAACATAAGCTTCCAGTCTCCTCACAATGGAACAGGAGGTGGGGTGAGAACACATGAACCCAATACTCACTGTAGCTCATTTTTCTAACATTATGCCATAACATTTAGCATTACCTCTGAACTCAACCACTGAACCATGATTCTAGCAATTTTCATGCAATGCTTATTTTTTTTTATCTTGATCATACAATGTGACCATTAGGTGCAATAACTAGATCTTCCCCATCAACTACTGGTTAGCATCTTCGCTTTGGCGGGGGGGGGGGTGTATTTTTCATTTAATTGAACCAAGACAGAAGAAGTGGCTAGTTCCCATATTCCAGCCATACACCAAAGGTTGTGAGTGAGAACATTTTCACAAGTAACTCAAAAAGTTTTAATCTGAAATTCATCGTTATGAATGCAGAGCACAGAAAACAGAAACAAACCACTTTGGAATCAGGTATGCACAAGTTAGCATATGAAAACAAATACAAAAATATATTCAAACGCTACTGACCCATTTCACACTAACAGGCATTCATCAGACATAAAATTAAGTGATTTAGACTTCAGTCCTATGCATGCTTAGCTAGAAGCCCCAATGAACTAAAAGGAACTTATTTCCAAGTAGATATACACAGAACTGGCCTGCTAATCATCACCTAGGAATCCCTAGCCCTATACAAGATACTAGAGGGAGGGAGGATATAGTATGTGGAATCTGTTGCTTTAGACAGCTTCGTGCGCACTCTGAACCCTGATCGTTTGTTTCCCAGATACTTATCCAACACCGTGCTTCAGGGAGACCAAAGACTGGAACTTTTCAATGAAGTATAAGCCTGCTCTCCTGTGTACGAGTCCCCCCTCCACGATATTTTGTGCATCCAAACCGCTTTGAAAATTATAGTCGTTCACACATGTGCAGAAGAGAGGCGTCAATGCGATTTCGACTACGGCTGAAATCCTCTGCACGGTTATTTGCAACTTCCAACGAATTCCGTAGGTCTTGTTTCTGAATCATTAAAGCTGCATATGGGAAGGACTCGTAAGGGCGCACGGCAACGCAGTCCCACAGCAGGGCTCGCAGGTTCAGGGAAGGGCTCCCTCAGGGAGGCACATACATACACCTGGGCTCCCGAAGAGCTCCCAAAGAGCCCTTCAGGAGCTCACACAGCGCAGGCCTGAAGGCTGCAGCTTCCCACTTAGCATCCCGCCAGAGGATTTTTTCCCTCCCGCCTCCCTTTGGGAGCGCAGAGTTTTGAAGGCCGGCATCAACTCCGTTTCCCCGGAAACTTCCCGCTCGAACCGAGGGCGGGGTGAAGAAAGGGCGGCGCTGCGCGTTTTACCTCCACGGCGCAGGGGCTCTGGCTCGCCTTCAGCCACCGCACGACAGCGCTGGCTGCCACCTCGTCCTGCAGCAACAGCTCCAAAACAGCCGCCATGCCCACCTCTCACCTCCTCCTCTAGCACTACCGCGCGGGCGAGCCTCCGGGGCGGGCGCGCAAGGAGCGTGGGCGCCACCCCTCGCCGCCGTCCCAAAAGCCGCCAAAAGCCCTAAAAAAAAAAAAAGCAGCAAAAAAAAACACAACCCCCACACGGGGGGCGTGTTCTAATTCCCTTCTAACTCCGGGTTAGAGCGCAGCACGTGGAGGATGGGTGGGGAAAGAGAGAGGAGGCGGGCGGGCGGGCGCACTGATAGAACGCCAGGCGCGGGGGCCGCCAGGGAGAGCCAGCGCGCGCCCCACCCGGACGCTCGCGGCCACCGCCGTCCCTCCCTCCCAGGGAAGGCGGGATTAGAGCAAGCGCCCGGGCAGCAAGAAGCGCGCGCGCGCGCCGGCCCTGCCCTGGATCCCTCAGAACCGCCAGTCTCTGGGGAAGTGGGCGTGGCTTCAGAACTCTCAGGCAGCAGAGGCCGCCGCCCGGCAAGGCTTCCCATTGGGAGGCGCGAAGTCTTTAGTGGGCGGGGATTGGCGCAAATGTAGGCAGGGCGGGCTGAGAGGAGGAGCCGCCGCCGAGGAGCAGCGGCACCAGCAGCGTTTCCTCTCCCCCCCTCCCCTCCCGTGTCAACAAGCGGGGCGCCTGCGCCGGGGGTTTGCGCGTCTTTTCCTCTCATGCGCGGTATTTGCTTCCCGAGTCGGGCCCGGGGTTTGGCCTAGAGCCGGCGGCGCGCAGAGGGCGCAGCGCGATCGGGCGCAGCGCTCCGGCCGCAGCGGCTCCCGCCGGGCGGGCGATCGATCGGTCGGTCCGCTGGCTCAGGATGGCGGACGACTCCCCGAAGCGGCGCAAGGCCAACTTCAACGAGGCGGAGACGGAGGTGCTGATCGAGCAGGTGCTGAAGCACGAGCAGGTGCTGTTCGCGGCGGGGCCCGGCCGGGCCTCCCCGGGGCAGAAGCGCAAAGTGTGGGAGCTGATCCGGCACAAGGTGAACCCGGTGGCCGCCTGCCCGCGCGAGGTGGAGGACCTGAAGAAGCGCTGGCGGGACCTCAAGCGCCGCGACCGGAGCAAGCTCTGCCGCGTCACCCAGGGGCCCGTCCCGCACCCGGCCTCGCTCGGCCTCCTCATGGCCGCCGAGGACATCTCGCCCCCCGACCACCTCCGATCCTACGCCCCGGGGATGGCAGCCGCCGCCAGCGAGGCGCTGCCCATCGTCGGCGGCATCGACACGCTCGACTTGCCCGGAGCTGCCGCCGCCGCCGCTTCGGTGGCGGAGATCGGTGAGTAGGGAAAAGAGAGAGGCGGGCAGCAGGGAGCCCCTTTCTCTGGTGCGATCCTGCCTTTCCCGCCGGCGCAGGTCGGGGCTCCTTCTCTCACAGCTGGTGCCTCGTGTATGGGCTGCCCTCCTCACCCCACAAAACCTGGAAGCGGGGCGAGGGACCGCTCCCGTCCTCTCCCCGCTGCAGAGCTTTCCGTGCTGTGCCTTTTCTCTGTCCTCACAGCTTTTGGAACAGTTGCAGATGCTCAGGATCGCTCGCCATATCCCATCCTCGCTTTCCCCATTGACTGGGATTGCGCCATAAAAAGTATCAGAAAGCTTGCCCCGAGGATAGGTTTTTAGGGTCCAAGAGTCGACAAGTGGGCCTTTCTGTTGTGAAGGATGCTTTCACAACGGGACAAGCGAATTATATGCTAAAGTTAGTGAGTCACTTGTGAACATAAGTTATCTAACTCAGTCTCCTCTACACTTACAGGCAGGGGTGCTCTGTCTCGGAAGTTTCACACTGGAGTCTTTTGTTGTACTACTCCAGAGATTCTGGGGACTGAACCTTATCTATTTTTTGGCATATATTATATATTGCCCTTTTTACCTTTTGCATGCATACCATGTGCTCTGCAGTCACCCTTCTTGTGTTTTAATGTTAATCTGGAGAAGGTGGAAGCAAGTCCATTTTAATTCAGTCTCCACTCTAGCTGAAATAAACATTGCATTGTTTCAAAGGCCAGGAAACTAAAAAAGCAATTTGCATATTACTTATGAAAAATAGACCTTTGGCCTATTAAGGTGCTTGCCTATTTGTTTTTTCAACTTTTCATTCCAAGCACAGTCTTCTAATACTCTTCACTTTTTTTGCAAATGTTATTTGCTATTAGGTACTCAGAACTTCAATCTTTGGGCATGTCTACGTGCAGTATGTCTAGTTTGCAGCTTCAGTTCAGAATTTGAAATGCCTGCAGCGGTATACAAAACGAGGCAGCGTTTTTCGCCACCTTCCCCGTTATAGATTGTCAGTCATTTATACTTAATCAATGTGATGACCAGCAAGGGGTTTTGGATAGGTGCTGAGCATCTTTTGTCAGCC
Organism: Podarcis pityusensis; assembly: GCF_964106645.2. Lineage (NCBI taxonomy): Eukaryota > Metazoa > Chordata > Lepidosauria > Squamata > Lacertidae > Podarcis > Podarcis pityusensis. The sequence goes on from NC_138028.1 coordinate 45,366,749, forward strand.
CGCCCGCCCCCCATTTGTATCCCACCTTTCCTCCCAACTGGTCAGGATAGCACACATAGGGTGGTCAGATTTGAAATGATCTCACTAATTGTTGTCCTGTTCTTTGTTTCCTACATGATGCTAGCAAGGCATTCCGTTCAAAAAGCTCCTTCATCCCATGGAGAGTTTTGCTTCTTTGACACAATTGTGCATATATTTCTTTTAAAAAGGTGTGGAACTGTCTAATAATAACTGGGTTAATCTTAATCACAGACCAAGGCATGATACATAATTTAGCGGAGGAATGCGGAACCTTTTTGACCCTATGGGCCAATTTTGACAGATGGGTTGGACAGTCTGTCAGTCACCTGACATAATGATGGCAGATATTGACAGGTGGGTTGTCTCACCCACCTGCAAAAATCCCTTGCACAAGGCTTCCAGAGTGCCCAGCAGCCTGGTTCTTGGGAACTGCACCACAAACGACTTAACCAGCCCTATGTTAGCACTTGAGAAGCAAGTACCAAACACAAGGCTGGCAAAGCTGCTTTCTGCAGGGATTGGCTCAAGTGCCACATGGGAAAACATAGCTAGTGGTACCATTGAATATCAATGTCTCTTAAAAAATTATTAGAAGTGGTTTTTAAGTCATTGAGCAGAACGGATGTCTTGTGCAACTTTTCTTCCTCACAGCTGTTGAAATTTGGGAGGGGGCTGCAGCACAGATGGGGGGGGCAAGGGGCAAGGGCTATCGCAATGGCAGGTGTCACCTAATTAGCAGACACGTTTCATGTATTTCTTAATCACCAGCTGAAGCTAAAAACTCAATAAAAACTCTGTAGTCTAGAGATAAATTTAGGCAACATTTTATGTGGTTATGATAGGCTGGGAGCCATAAGCTGAATTCCCAAAGAGAGTGAAGTCTAACCTCTTTTCTCCCCCTCCTCTATTACCTTTTTAGGTTTTACAGATGATCCAGGCCCATCCCACCAGCCATGTGTGGAGAAGATGAATCTAAAAGAAGAAATAGTAGTCAAAGTCGTGGAGCCAGAAGAAAGTTCAGAGGACATGTCTGTAGTTCCTCCTAGCCAGGAGCCACTCCCTTTTTTGGGGTTGCCAAACGGAGGCCCCTGTGGAAAAGTAAAAGCCAAAACAAAAACTCAGCCCCAGATAGACCCCAGTGAAATTACAGAAGAGGATCTCCTGCAGATCCAGCAGAACCAGCTCCACATCATCCAGTCTGGCTTTGATACAATCAACCATAATCTCCGGCTGCTGCAGCAAGGCATGCAAGATCTCAACAACAGCCTCAGCATGGCAGCACATACTTTAGTGGCGATTAAAAATGTCTACGTGAAAAACAATGCTGGCCCAACCACCTTTGCTACGGTGGCTACTCAGACCACCTCGGGGTACTTGAGCCCTGGGTCCCCACTGGTGGAGGACAGAGTCAGAGCACCAATGGCTGGAAGCAGTAGCAGAAGCAGCAGCTGCAGCTCCAGCTCCATGTCGCAAGAGCCAGGCCCTTCAGAATTCCCCAGGCCCCCCCACAGAACCATTAAGAAGGAGCATCCCAATGGCTGTTACTATTTCTGTTTTGCAGATGTGTAAGACTTGAATACGACGTTACTTGAGAAGGGGCTGTTTTGTACCCCACTCAAGAGTGCGTCGTCATCACAGAGCGGGCTTGCCTTGCCGCCGTCTACACTGCTAAATCTGTAAGAGCTCCACTGTTGCCAGTTGGGGAAACCTTACATTGTAGGAGGCATAATGCTAACTGTTTTTACATTGATTTATTATGGGCTTGTATTTTAATTGTTGTCGGCAACTCTGGGCAATGTGAGTGCATTGGAAGGGTGGGGTATAATTTTTTTAAAATAACTACAGCTCTTAGAGCCCAGTCCTATCTAGGCCTACTCAGGACTAGTGCCCAGTGCGTAGGATTGCAACATTAGTAGTTATCCAGTAGGTTCTGCAGCCGGTTGATACGTCTTACATTGCATCTCCCCTGCTTTCTTTGCCAGTGGAGGAAGAGGAAATCTTGACTCATCTAGATCTTCCTGGTATTAATTTGACCTTTTAAAACAAAGAAGTATGAAAAGGGAGCAGCAAATTTATCTAGTATCTGGGACAGAATTGATCATACATTCTGTTTTTATTTTTTAGCCAACCTAACTGCAGATTAGTGAGAATTTAGTACTTGATTGTACTTTGTTAAAAAACAAAGAAAAGCTGCCTAATACTACTACTACTGTAAGGAGCACATGGAGTTTATCTGTTGTGGGATTGGGAATGAATGTGGGTCCTGAGCCACAAGCAAAGTGCTTTAAATTTTCCTTGCTCGTCATTCTTCGTTGCTCATGTCCAGCTCCTCAAAATGCATCTTCCCTGCTGACAACGTGCAGTCGTGGGGAGGCTGCCTTATGTTGCATAATTAAAGAAAATTTTCCAAAAAAGAAAGAAAGAATCCGAGTGCTAAATGTGCATCAGTAGAGTGAAACTGCTCCCTGTAAGGTTATGTTTGGTACTTAGATGCTGCAAAACACATTATTGGACCCCTGTTTTGGATGTAGTTTGACATAATGATTTAGCAGTGCCTGATTGATCAGCCGCAAGCCTCCATCTCACACCCTCCACTGGATTATTTTATTAGTTCTGATCTGGGATTAGACGTATGCCCGGGATCATAAAGCATGGATTGAGCCTGTAAATAAAACATTAGCATTCCCCGTTCATATACTTCCCCTCCAGGCTGTGCCAGAGGTACTGCTGAGCTGTGGCCCACAGCTTCTTCTGTTTTACTTTGGAGATATTTGAAATTGTAAGTGGAGGAAGAGCCTGTACATGGCATTTCCATGTAGGCTGGGAAAGATTCCTACCTGAAACCTTGGTGAGAGAGCTGCTGTCATTCCTCAAGCTTGATGGACCAATCATCTGACACAATATAAGATAGCTTCCTGTGCGCATTTGTTTTACAATATTTCCCTTAAGATACTGAAATAGTGGTTGCTGGGAGGAACAGAGGTCCATGAATGCACAGAGTAGTTTTATCTGCTATTGTAATAAGAATAATATTTTTAATACAGTGGTACCTCAGGTTACAGACGCCTCAGGTTACAGGTGCTTCAGGTTACAGACTCCACTAACCCAGAAATAGTACCTCAGTTTAAGAACTTTGCTTCAGGATGAGAACAGAAATCCAGCAGCGGGAGGCCCCATTAGCTAAAGTGGTACCTCAGGTTAAGAACGGACCTCCAGAACGAATTACCGTATCTACTCAAGTATAAGCTGAGTTTTTCAGCATATTTTTAATGTTGAAAAAGCCGCCTGGCTTATACTCGATTGAGGCGGGCGGCGGTGGAGGGATGAGCAGCAAGAAAGGAGCCCTGCGCTGTGCCTCTCCCAACTGGGCTCCTATGCCTACTCTTGGGAGCAGCAGAGGCAGCGGCGGAGGGATGAGCAGCCCGAAAGGAGCCCTTTTGGGCTGCTCCCTTCTACTCCGCCTTTGCCCCTGTTGGCGGAGGAGGAGCGAGCAGCCTGAAAGCAGCCCTTTTGGGCTGCTTGTTCTTCCTCCTCCACTGCCGCCGCCACCAGGTTTGTGGTATGGTGAACTGGCTTATACTTGAGTCAATAAGTTTCCCCAGTTTTTTGTCCTAAAATTAGGTGCCTCAGCTTATATTCGGGTTGGCTTATACTCGAGTATATATGGTAAATTCTTAACCCGAGGTACCACTGTAATACATTTTTTCTGCCATTGTAATAATAATAATAATTTATTATTTATACCCCGCCCATCTGGCTGGGTTTCCCCAGCCACTCTGGGCGGCTTCCAACAAAATATTCAAATACAGTAGTCCTTCAGATATTAAAAATTTTCCTAAACAGGGCTGTAGATATATGGGACTGTTTTCCTTGGATGTATAGCTATATCACTAGGTCTCAAAGCCGACAGCCTACCAATTGGGTGCTGATTGGAAAGGAAAAGGTATTGCATTCTGAAGCCTTTGCTCCATGGAAGACTGAAGGAGACAGGAGCAACTTTATCAACACCATATTTAGAATATAATGTATACAGTGGTACCTCGGGTTAAGAACTTAATTTCTTCTGGAGGTCTGTACTTAACCTGAAACTGTTCTTAACCTGAAGCACCACTTTAGCTAATGGGGCCTCCTGCCGCTGCTGTGCCGCCGGAGCACAATTTCTGTTCTCATCCTGAAGCAAAGTTCTTAACCCGAGGCAATATTTCTGGGTTAGCGGAGCCTATGTAACCTGAAGCCTATGTAACCTGAGGTACCACTGTATTTCAAATTTAATATACAAATAAAAATAAATATGACATAACATAATTTATGGAGAAAATGAGGCAGATGGTAAGCCACTTTAAGATGGATACTTTATGAATTTTGGTTGAAGAAATATTGTTAGAACAGAACATCTGTGCATTGCCAGTGGTAATAGTGTGGTCCCAAAGTGTTTCAAACACATTACACACAATCATTTCCTCCTTTTACTTCTGGGCTGGCTCTAGAGATTCAACCACAGTTTGTTTCTCAGTATCAATATTAATAAATGTTTTTGATGTCATTAGGCTTCTGATAGCATATGCTAATCTCATTTTTTAAAAATGCAACACCCTTTGTCTCAAATCAGAATTAAGTTACCGTATTTTTCGCTCTATAAGATGCACCAGACCACAAGACGCACCTAGTTTTTGGAGGAGGAAAACAAGAAAAAAAATATTCTGAATCTCAGAAGCCAGAACAGCCAGAGGGATCACTGCGCAGTGAAAGCAGCAATCCCTCTTGCTGTTCTGGCTTCTGGGATAGCCGTGCAGCCTGCATTCGCTCCATAAGACGCACACACATTTCCCCTTACTTTTTAGGAGGGAAAAAGTGAGTCTTATAGAGCAAAAAATACGGTACATATTGGGAAATGTGCAAACACCCCTCCCCAAAAAAGAACAAGTCAGTTTAGAGCTGAGTGGAGGAAGCAATGTTTTGTGCAACCACATCCTTACAATGTTGTATGGGAACAATTATTTGCAGCAGGGGGTGCTGTACATTCCTTCAGAGGCAGATTTAGAGGAGCGTGACCGGATTGGGCACAACAGAACTTGTGAGGCAGAGGGGTGCTGAATTTTGGCATCGCACAGGGTGCCGCTCAAATTTGAGACTCCAAGATCCACCAACGATTCCTTAAACCAACACCTTAAGCCTCCAGGTGGCTTTTACCTGTCCCCTGCCTTGTTGCTATGAAACACACAAATAATCTGAGTCAGATGTTGATGATGGAACAAAATCAGCATGGATGTTTAGCCTCTCTTGCAATTACAGATTGAGTAAGAATTTCGGGACAAGACAGCTTAACTCTCGTGTGATAATGAAATGACCCTGTGGACTGGAGGCAGCCAAATGTCCCATCTTCAAAAAGAGGATCAGGCAACCACCGATCAGTCAGTTTGATGTCAGTACCAATAAGGGTCCCAGAACACATAATGAAGCAGTTGGTCTGCAAGCACTTAGGATTAGCAGCTCTTTGTAGATCACAAGCTCAGCATGAGTCAACAGTGTGATGCAGCAGTGAAAATAGCTAACACAATTCTAGGCTGCATCCACAGTAGTAGTGCCCAGATCAAGGATAGTAATAGTACCTCTCTATTCTGCCTTAATCAGGCCCCAACTGGAGCACTGTGGCCACACTTGGACACCACATTTTGAGAAGGATATTGACAAAGGGTCTGGAAATCAAGCCTTACGAGGAATGCTTGAGGGAGTTGGGTATGTTTGGCCTGGAGAAGACTGAGAGGTTATACAACAGTCATCTTTAAATAAGGGAAGGGCTGTCACGAGTGATGGAGCAAGCTTGTTTGGGGGTTTTGGGGTTTTTTGCTGCTGCAGAGGGTAGGGCTTGAGCCAATTTATTCAAATTACAAGCAAGAAGGTTCCAACTAAACATAAGGAAGAACTTTCTGACAAGAGCATTTCTGTAAGTTTCAATTTCAGTAAGCTATGAAGGAGCCAATATTCTCTTTGAATTATATGGCATTCTGTTCAGTTAGGGAACACGTCATCACTGCTGGTGCCGATATTGGATGGATGAGAAAGATGGGTGACCTCAGGATGTTAAAAGTGATATATAGGGGGGATAAGTACAGAAGGCATGAGTCTGGAAATTCTCTTCTGCATGATGTAACGCCACTCATGAGACTCACAACACAATCCTATACATAAATACCGGTAAGTACTCAAAAAGAAGTCTCATTGAGTTCAATGGGGCTTTAAAAAGACATGATTATAGCATTAAGAAATTAAATAGAGGAAAAAGTTAATTCCTTTTACTATCACACATAGCAATACAGAGTGTTGAGTGCAGACATTATTTGGTTCTGCTTGCCCTTGTTTTTGGTGTTTGATTTTGCCATAACTCATCCTTAGAACCTTCTGTAGCTGTTTAATTTATATTTGCCTAATAGTGGCAATCAGCAGTTCAAGACAACAGTGGTTTACATTTTCTTAAAAGATGCCAGACACTGCAGGCTTCAAGGGAGGGATCATGGCACACTAGACGTCTCCTGGCCATAAATCTTGGTTATCACATTATCTATGGGGGAACAAGGATAACAGGGTTTAACTTCCAATGCTCTGAAAGGCATGCTTTCTATGCCAAGGAACCAGTAAATATTATTTTAAATTATCCCCCTCACTGATGAATGTGCTAATTGTGAAGTGAAGCTACCTTACGTCACTGTGAAAAGGGACTGCAAGGAATATACTGTTGGTAAGTAAAGACTAATATATTAAAAGCACTCAGCTTGGCAAAAATACTGTTGGACACCCCACTGACTGATGGCATTGTGCAGCAACTACTGGATGAGCAACCGAAAGAGCTCAAAGCTCAGATGTATAAAATGGTGAATAAAAGTGAACTAGACAAAGCTGAGGCTAAAGAAGACACAGAGCCTTCGGAAAATAATATTTATGGAGGACTACCAGAACAGGAAAGTGGAATGGTGAAGCTGGAGACAGTGGAATGGCAGATTCTGGAGCTATGATGCTGGAGGAGAGGAATGAAACCATGTATGGAGAGATTAAGAAATATAATACTTTTATTATTTGTACCCCACCCATCTGACAGGGTTGCCTGAGTTGGCAGAGGTAGAGCTAGGAATGAGGATTCCACATACAATTTGCAGTGAATTCAGAGGGGAAAGCTTTCAAGTCTCTGGCAACACTCCTGGAAAAAGAATGGAAGATGAAATGATAGGACTATTTTTTATTAAAAAAAGGAAAACTAAGGAAAAGAGGAAATGGGACTGGAATATATAGAATTGAGTGTGGATTAATGAATATACAATAAGCAAGTAATTATGGATTACTGTTTTAATATATGACCACAGCAAAGAGACTCCTGTGGGAATAAAGATCAAGGATTTATTTTTTTCAACATTGGAGGTAAAGCTGTTATGCTGGACAGGAAGAAAACTACTGTTGACATATATTGATAAGAACAATAATTCGAGAACCTCTTTTGTGCGGAAGGAAAATGAACTTGATACCCAGATCAGAAAACTGAAAAAACATCACCTAGCAGAAGAACAGTTGGATACCACCCTGGAATGAATATTTGAATAATTTTTATATATACAACTGACAGATGGATAATTGGAAGCTCTTTTCATTTATTTCTCTTTCCTTATCTTTTTTCTCTTTTTATTTTTCTATTATTTTTATTTTTCTGTAGCTTTTTTCTTTCCCTTTTCCCCCCCTTTGCTCTTGCTGATGCTTCTTATGTCCTCTACTCTGGGTCAATGAGGGGATTCTATGCAGATGAAGGTGATGGCTAGCTGCTGAAGAGCCCTGTGTGACAGTCAGGGAAAGGAAGATCTCTCTGGGTGGGAGGATGGGGGAAGAAAGGGCATCGCCCAGGTGAGAGTTGGGAGGTACCGATCCACCTCTTTCTTGATGAGACAAGGGTTAAGACGAGAGATGACTTTGTATTCTTCTTCTTTTTCTTTAAATGTGTTTGTATTGTATTATGAAAAACTTAATAAAATCTTTTTTTAAAAAAAGCCGAACACTGAATTAACACAACTACAGAGATAACTTTATGAGTAATTGTACATTTAAACTAATGGGAAGCAAATCTGTGTTACAGAACATAAGCAGCTTGCTTTAGAGTTACTGGTAGTACAGACCAGGGCCAGCCAACCCATAAGGCAAGATGAGGTGACCAGATTCACAGGGACAGCAGATCCCGCTGCACTCAGTCACTTTATCCCTAGCAGGTGTCAAAATGTCTTTGGTCAGTCCTGGTATAGACAAAGACAGTATTCTAAATACATGGTTGTGTCATGGATAAAGGGTCTACTGCAACTTCCGCTGCAGTATTCTCTTCTGCCTCCCAAAGGTATTGAACCACATAAATAACGTAGCTGGAGGGTGTTCCATGCTTTGCAGAATTTGCACACTTTTGGCACAGTACAAATCTTTCAAGTTGCAAGTACACTCACCTCTTAATTTCTATTGTTGTTGTTTAGTTGTGTCCAACTCTTCGTGACCCCATGGACCAGAGCGCGCCAGGCACTCCTGTCTTCCACTGCCTTCCGCAGTTTGGATCACTTTCCCTCTGCAATTACTTTAAGATACATTCTTCTCCTACCATCTAAGAGTAGTACTATTGGGGTCTGGGTGATAGAATTGAATATAGGAGTTTAATGCACAACATCTATGGGGTCTGAAATTTCCCATGTTGCCTTTGAGCAAGATAATAAACCAGATGACCACTGGATCCTTTTCAGACCCGTGAACTGAGCTTCTGTTTTCACAGCCACACAGATTAGTTGCAGCTAATCCCAATATAAATTTACTACTTTTACTGTCTTGTTGAATTGCATTATTGCAAGAAGTGTTTTGTTGAGAACTGCATCAAGTCATGTAAAGGTGGGGTAGAAACTGAACAGTAGCAGCAAACCTAATGTCCTGTAATGTCGCACTAATGTCCTGTAAAGGAACTGGGCTTAGTTGTTTGAAGCGCAAAAGTCACCAAAAAAAGTTGAACCAGGATGAAACCTGGTACCAAATTTACTATGACAGCATCCAGAAATTACCTTTTCTTAATCCAGTCATTGAAGTAAAAAGATTTCCCTTAATTTGGAGAAGGGGTGGGGATTCGTGGGCAGCTTTCCCATCGCTCGAGGTTCCGAGCCACAAGTTCCCAGCTTCCAGCTCCTCTCCCAGCAGTTTCAGATTTCATGAAGTCCCTTTTTCCTGGGTTGTCAACACCCCTTACTGTTCATCCCAGTTAACAGAGGTTCCTAATGTCGAACAAAGGCAGCTGTGAACATTTTCTTTGGTTACTCCACAGTCTAAGCTGATTCTAGAAAACACATCTACCTGCTTGAACAATCGATGTGAGGGACAGGGAATAAGCAGAAAGCTGAAGAGACAACCAATGTTACTGTATTTATTTTATTAATAAAATTTATATACTGCTTGATAGTTTTAAAAAAATGTGGGATTGATTTTTTTAAAAAGACCCAAACATCATAGAGCTTATTCAACCAACAATTTGTCATGTCTACCAAAATGCCTTTCGCACTCACTCTTCACACGATGGAGAGAAGTGTATCAAAGAAATCCTAATTTACTTTTAATGTGGGATCTCTCCAACCAAGAGTTTGTGTGTCAGTATATGAAACAGTACTGGGTCATTCCCAACAGTTCACAGCTTTAATCTAACCCACTTAGCACTTTAAATATAGCTGACCAAAAGGAAGTTTACAAGTTGTACCAGAGATGTAACAGTTAACTACCTATGGGTTGTTAAAGCAGTCTGTAATTCTCAACAAGCCAATGTGTCAGGAACAGCTCAGTCAGTAGACTATAAAACTCTTAATCTCAGGGTTGTGGCAAAAGATTGGGCATCCTGGGCAAAAAATTATTGCATTATAGGGGGTTGGACTAGACAATTCTTGTGGTCCCTTCCAACTCTACAGTTCTATGAATACCTAATTGTAGGTGTTTGTGATTATGCTTCTTTCTGAATACTTAACGATTTACAATTCACTTTGTTTGATGGAGACTTCACTATAGATATTAATCTTTGCACACTCCTTTATGAAAATAAGCTATCCCTATAATATTAGGTAAAGGTAAAGGGACCACTGACCATTAGATCCAGTCGTGACCGACTCTGGGGTTGCGGCGCTCATCTCGCTTTATTGGCCGAGGGAGCTGGCGTACAGCTTCCGGGTCACGTGGCCAGCATGACTAAGCCGCTTCTGGCGAATCAGAGCAGCGCATGGGAACGCCGTTTACCTTCTCGCCAGAGCGGTACCTATTTATCTACTTGCACTTTGACATGCTTTCGAACTGCTAGGTTGGCAGGAGCAGGGACCGAGCAACGGGAGCTCACCCCGTCACAGGGATTCGAACAGCCGACCTTCTGATCGGCAAGTCCTAGGCTCTGTGGTTTAACCCACAGCGCCACCCGTGTCCCTTATCCCTATAATATTACCCTGCCTGTTTTGTATTTATTGTTTTCTGGACAAAACACAGCATTCACTCATGTTTAATCACTATCATATTTTCTCCCATTGAAAGGAACTTGGTGTATATTTCCCAATTGCAATTTGCACCTGGCATTGATTCATGAAATGCAATGGTGAGAAATCAAGCAATGAGAAAAACGTCCATTTTCATTTCACTACTGTAGGGGGAAAATATGTTTAATATGTCATCAACATTGCAAAACTGGTAATTCACAGATCAGCACCACACTTCCATTTCATAGGAAACAAACTTCATTGCTTTTCAAAGGAAGGTATTTCCAGAACTATTTTTGGTCAAGTTCCATATAGAATAAATTGAACAAATCTAGGCAAAATAATTGTTTGCATGCTGAATGATTTTTTTTTATTTAGAACCAGTTTATAAAAATAAAATACAAAATAATTTGAAAAACAGAACTTAAAACATTTACAAAGCCTTGATATGATACAAATGGGGGAAGGGAAATAAATAACTACACCTTTATGTACAAATGACCATTACAAAGACACTATGTCAGTACCTTATGTTCTTAAACAACTGAGCAAAAATTATAAATAAAAAGACATCCAATTTGAATTTTGGAAACAAGAAGTGGGGAAAGACTGGAATACTTGACGATACTAAGTTACCTCTCCAGAACAACTTTCTACCTAAATTCATCATCATAACTGTTATTCTTGAGATGCTAAATGTTTTCTAGTAAATAGCAAGTGCATTTTTTTCTAATTTTTAAATAATTCATTTTTAAAATATTGTTAAGCAATTTCAGATTAGTTAGAAGTTCAGTGCTTCAGAGGTCACTCCTGGTTTCAAAGCCTTCATTTCCTTCATTTTTGGATTCTGTTGTAAAGTAGTTAGGGGGGAAAACCCAAATATAAAACATGATCAGGCATGAATAGTTCAGTAAGAAAGCAGATGTTTAGGGAGAGAGTTACAGAAACTTACTTTCTGGCCACCAAGGAACAGTATGCAAGAGAGGTTGGAGGACCACCTAGATGCATAATACTGCTCTTATGAAGGATCTGAAGACCTGTGTAAAAAGCCTTTTCAAAAGGCAGCCTGTTATGTATCAAGACAGTGAGTTGTATCTAACATTATTCATACTCAGACGCAGTGAAATTAACAGACCTACAGACCTGTTACTCATGACCATTAATTTCTTTGAGTCTCCTCCAGGTCTGACTAACATTGGATAGAACCTTGTATTAATTTGACTCTGCTATATATATAGATCCAGAGCAGCTGAAACATTTCGTGGTGCAATCCACAATCTATACACTTTTGCACAAAATGTATATTTTGTATATCTAAGGGGGAAAATCATGGCAAACACAATTATCCTCTGCGGCTCATTCTTTTAGTTCCTTTAAAGGCAATAATTTGGTTAATGCCATGGGGAATTATGCCTGCATAAAAATGGACAAAAGTACAACATAGTATGTCTGGCAGAAAACCGAGATAGCAAGATCCAAATGCAGAACAGCAAAAGTCAACGCTTACCAAAGCAAAGATCTTGTGAAAGACCCAAGGAATTAAATTTCTAAATCTACATACACTTAGATGTCAGAAAATCTCTTTCATTGAATGAACACTCAAGGTAAAGCCTACTTAGATGTTGCACTGCTCTCTCTAGTACGAATGACAGATGAACTCTGAACTTTAACCCAAATTCCTAAGCCTATAGAACTATATGAAAATTTTAGATATAATGGAGTGCACCACTGCTCAGAAGTCCCTCTCTGTGTGATGTCCTTGTGACCACTTATTGCAGAAGGAAATAAGTTGTATTCCTTTAAGTTACCTACAAGCAAGCTGAGTTGAGCTCATAAAAGCAAGTTGCTAGTCTAAAGCTGCAGAAGTTCAATTTAAAGATTTTCTAGCACTAGGGGTTTTTGGCCATTATTAACTGTTAATAGACACTGTTACTAGAGACCAAAGCCATTTAAAAGTAATAAAATTATGGAGCTATCACCAAGTTAAAAAACAAGACCAACATACAATACGCTTCTATATATATATATATATATATACACATATACGCACACAGCCTGCTGTGATAATAATTACATAAATGTAGATGATATAGGCAACACACTCGCCTAAGATCCTATGACTAGAATTGTTAATATTCCATCTTACTCAATTTGTTTGTTTTCAGAAAACTATTCTTGTAGGGTTGTGAGGAGAAAAAAAGTTCCTCTGAAATGGAAGGCCAAAATTTGGAGAAAGCTATGTTATATACAAATTCTTGTTCATAAGTACAGGTATCAATCAATTTATCACTAAAAGACATGCACAACAATAAGCATACTACATATCTGGTTTAAGGCCTGTGCCTACTCATTCCACTAACCTGTTTTACTAACAACAGATTTAGTTGGTGGAAAAGCAGACTACACAAGAACAAAAGCAAAAAAGTTGCCTTTCTTATTTCCCTGCTTTTTGTTTTGAGACAAAGGAAGGGGTTAGGCACTACCCTAAAATGTCAGAATGCTCTGGGCAATCCTCAAACAGTTAAGGGGATTAGTTGGGTAAGTCAGCTATTACAGCCATTACAGCCCAATCCTCAAAGGCAGCAGGGACAACATACTGTGGGATGGGGGGTCTTCATTCATTCAGTGAGCCCCCATGTGTTGTCACAGCTCCCAGAATCTTCAGGTGCATAGGAGGAGTCAGTGCTCTGCAGAAATTTCCTCTATGCAACCACGTATGTTTTATACTAATACAGAGAGGAGCAAGCATTGTAGTGGATTCTCTGACCACTTTCCCCTCTTAAATAAATGTTACTTATGAGGAGTCACTACAATAACAACCTGATCTTAGGACAAAAGGAAGCCTTCAGAGGATCCTTCCTCTGTGCAAGGCTGGGCAAAGGAGATCTGTGCCCGCTATCCTGGCGGGTTGGGCTGTCCTTAACTCAAAATGCAGGAAGACCAAGACTACAGGAGACAGTATAGCAGCATAGTGATTTGGGAATCACAGCATATAATTCGGGGGCTCAATGCAACAAGATACACACTATCTTAATTTCCTATTAGCATTAACTGGGAAAATAACACTGTCCTGCATCTTGCAGCATTAAGCCTATAAAAGCAGCAAGGTTATGTTTTCTCTCGGCTCTGCCAATAAACCAGTTGGCCTATTACATTTTTACCATTTTTAATTGGTTTGTTTTGAGGAAATAAAAGAAAATGTGCAAATAATATTTTAGATAAATTGAAGGAATAGATTTTAAATGCAGGCACAGTTACGCTTTCATACTCAAGGAATTTAAGTACATTATTGGCATATATTCATTGTCTTCCTTAAGTTATTAGAATTATTGTCTGTTTTCTGGAATCGGGAGGTGATACAAAAGCATTTCATAGATTTACTACTGTAGATAAATCAGTAAACTTATGTTTACTTCATAAGTAAACTTATGTTTACTTCAGGGAGGAATTGCATTTGGTGGCATTAGAGAACATTAAATTTGTAAATTATAAAAATAAGCAGCCATAGGTAAAATTAGAGCAGGGTTTTGAATATTGGTAATTTCTTTTAATTAGACTTGATGGAGATGATGTTCAGCAAGGTGTAGCAGATAGAACGTTATCAAAAGCAAGAGACTATATCCAAAACATTTCCCACAAATACACGTGTTGTACTGTAGAATTAAAATAAAAGGAAACCTGAATCAAAAAGACAACTGTATTTTCTTGTTACTATTAAAGAATAGCATTAGGGACAGATAATCTCAAAGGCAGGTGTTAAAACCTCTAAATGACCCTTGCCACAGGCAGTACATGAGTATCATAGGAATGCTAGGCTTATTGTTACCCTACAAAGGTGCTACACATAAGTTTCAAACTGCATTCCCTTTCCGTATAGCAAGGCTATATTGTAGCCACAACATGTGTCAGGGATGTGACAAGTGTCCCTCCAACTACTATAGAAGAGTTTGTTGAACAAGGTAAAAATGGAGTTTGCCAGCAATAAACCTCTAATTCTGAGATGTTTCCCATCAATACCATTTAGAAGTGTGATCTACATACCATAATATAGCAGCCTAAAAATGATAACACTACTAAAAACTGTGCAAAAGATGCTGTGATGTTCCTGGAAGCAGTGAAATAAAGTGTATTCAGCACAAAGTGGCAACAGTTTAGAGAATCTGTAGAGTAGGTACTGTATCTATTATATCTGTCACAGCTTTGGGGTGGTATTTTCAACTTAAATTGAGAAGTGCTGCTCAGTTGACAGTAAGGCTTTTGTCATCAGAACAGGAAAGGAAGCAATTTGTAGTGATTCCCCCAATCTGCTGCTGCAGTCCCTTTGCCCTTCCTAAACCTGCTCCAAAGAGTTGGGAAACCCTCCTTATCACCAGCTGATTGACACTGCTGGATACAACCAATGGAGTTTCATTGGCAAAATGATGCTGTTTGTGGGTAAATGTCTGCAGCCTATTCAGAAAATTGTGCAACTATTCCTTACTCTAGCTCAAGCCAATGAGGAAATTAGTTTTATTTGTTCTGATTCAATCCCAGCCATGCTTATTAATTCTTTGCTGCCCTTGATTTACATATTCAAATCTGAAATTTATTATCCAACACAAACTAGATTAAGCAATTCAAATTAATCCCATGACAGCAATCACTTCATTACTGTGTGGCTAGAGTTGTTGTAATCAAAATTCATTCACAATATCTATTTGGTTCACTTCCAGAAGTGGTAAAGGTTATGCAGATTTCTGGGTAAGACATGACATGGAGAAACTAAACCATGGATTAAGACAGAGAAAATGAGTTGGTTAATAGTAAGCCAACATGCTAATTTAAAGCTTCATTAGTAAACTAAAGGGTTTCTAATCACTGTTGGATCAGATGTTTGGCAAAGTGACAACTCCAGAAAATAGTTTTTTCAGTCACTGCATTAAAAAACACACATAGGCAACCTCCTGTGCTTCCCACAATTACCTTCTAGTCTGACCTATATCTCGACTGCATTTGTACAACATGGAAAGAAATACAAATGCATTTCAACACAAAATAGTTTGAACATTAGCATACATATGCCATAAGTAAGAGAAATGTATAACAGCATTTTGACAACATTCTTTTTAAGTCAATGCATAGGATAGGAATTATTTTGTCCCTGACAGCAAAGCATGAAAATACATCTTTGGGATATGCCTCTCCCTACATGCAAGGGGAACTGTTTTTCTAATACTGATGCTCTGGGCATGTTTATAAAGGTTTTCCTCCAGGGCTCTTCTAGAAGCATCATGACCGTGGATTTAGCATAAAATATAAAAACTGAATATTGCAAGCAGTTTAAACAAGTCATAAATAAAGGAATGCATTTTTAAGCTGAACTTTAGAAACCAAATGACATTAAATGCCTCACAAAAATGTAAGAATGAGCATGAAGAATTCATAACTTTGTTGTTTCAAGGCAGGTTATCACAAAGTGATGTACCTCTGTATCAACAAAAATTATTTACCTTCACGATAAATTATTCCCTGGAAGCACTTATGTACCATCTCAAAAGGGGGCATGTCATGTAGACCAGTTTTCCCAAACTGGTGTCCTCCAGAAGTTTGGGATAATTTCCAACAGTCCCAGCCAGCATAACTCGCCATCATGGATGAAGGGAGCCATAGTCCAGACATCTGATGGACACCAGGTTGGGGAAGACTGATGTAGATGTTTCAACTACACTCTATGAGGATAATTTGTTAGCTGAAATTAACTCTATAAAATTTGGTAACATGTGAAGACCAGAACACAGACACTTGGATTGCAGCCTCAGGGAAGGGTTGAGAGTCCCAGCAGCTTCTCATAGACATGGGAGAGGGCAAGAGAAAAGAGCTGACAAGGCAAGGGCAAAGAGAAAATTAATTTTCTTTGCTTGTATCATATTGATCTATTATCATCACTCACTGCCCAGTGTCACAAGGAACAATTTCAACACGAAAGCCTGCTGATGGAAAGATGTGGGGAAAAGATGAAAAATCAAAATCATGAATACACATCTCACTTGGCCATCAGATACATAGCTCCCCTGATTCATTCCATTTCATTCTGAAATTTAAAAGCGAAGCGACAAAGCTGATATTGAACACGGAGTTGCTGAGCAACCACCAACCCTTCAGTCCTGAACTGAGGCATGAAGAATATTCAGCTTTGTGCATGCCAGGAAATGGGAGCAGCAAGGCCAAGGGTATTTAATTCAGGCACGCAACTGAAGGAGTACTGCATTGTCTGTGGTCCATAATGTTACAAATGCAAATGAGAGAGTTAAGGATATAGAAGCATATGTATATATATATATATATTTATATTTATAAATATTTATAATATATAATTTATCATGAGAACATGCAATTATTGGTATAGCACCTATCATACAATATAATACAACATAATAGGTCTTATAAATCATATAGTTTCTCAAGAAACAGCAGGTATGCTCTCCCTACTGCATTCCTCTGTAGTGTTTGAAACCTGAATGAGGCTAAGGTTTCACACTGTGCTACATTACTTATGGGAAACAATATACACATTTAAGAGTAAAAAAATTCCAACACATTCTGACAGAACCAGAGAAATTCAGTGCAGCTTCAATGCAGCATTAGAAATGTGTTAGCTCAGAGAGAAAATATTCCCTTTTCCATCCAAAGATACTATTTTGGCAGCAAACGAAGTTAAATAAAACAAAGTTAAATTAAAAATAATTTATGCTGGCTACAGGCATATGACTATAGCAAGCAGATCAGTAATTTCCAAATTTACCCACACATCCAGTATCCCCTACAACAGGAACCTTTTTGGAGAGCTAGTTGTATCCCTTTTAAAACATCCCTATGTGATCCACCATTGATTTCTAAATCTAGCAAAACAAGTCATTCTTCTAATAGTCATAAAATGATACCCATATAAAGTTTGGGAAAACTAAAAGCCACTGATCTTATTCAGAGGGAATGGAAGACAATCCTTAAACATGAGTTTTCAGTATATTGTTTTCCAAATTATAATGTCCCTAAACACAAGAATATGTCTGAGTAAGGAACTATGTATATTTGTACTGCAGGAAGCTACAGAGGTGCGGGCTTCTACCCAAACCCCCAATAAACATGTATGATTACCTGGTTCAGATTTTGGTAGCAACATCTGCAAATTGGACAGACGTGCTCTTGACATACAATATAGGTTTAGGGATGTTGACATGTGAGAAATAGTGTTGTAGGTTTTACTATGAAGTATTATTTTTCAGATTCTTAAGAAAAGAAAGGAATTGCTGCTTCTTTCTAACCTATTACATATGAAGGCTCTGCAGTGTCCTTTTAGTAGGTGGTGAAAGCTTCATTTTTCTTCCAGATTTAGATTACATTCTCAAGTAAGAAGTTTAAGTGTGTAAACATTTTTGCTCTTCCTCAGTACAGTTACACTGAGAGGAACACTGTAAATAAGGTAGGTAAATGGACTAAACATCTCACCCCAATGGGTAAATTCTGATCAGCTTTAACAGTGGCTCTCCTTTGTACCCTGAGAGACGATTGCACAAACAAATGTTTTAATTATAGGAATGCTCCAGGGTCCAAACTCTTCTGCTTTTCCTTCTTAACTCAGACTGTGAGCATCAATCTCCAGATCCTTCATATATGATATGATGTAAACCTGCCATAACTCCAGAAATTCACACACAGATAAATGATCAAGTTGTCCAAGAATCAGGATCTGAACAGCAGTTAATAGAATGTTACCAATCTGAAAATATAGGTAAATTTACATAAATGTTAAATTACATTGGTTTCAGTGGATTTGTACACATTTACTGCATATAAGAATGTAGCCCACATTAAATATACAGTGGTACAAGATGCTGAGTTTTTCTGTTTTTGCTTTAAAAGGAGGGAAGTAGAAACCAACAAGGAACATGGGCAGTGAGCAACTTGAAAACAGATGTGTGAAGCCCAACACTGATAGAAACTTACAGGAGTATTGCTGTTTCAAATAATGTGCTTTTTAAAAACTCTACAGACACACACAGCTGAGTAGTACCTCAGATGTAATAGTGCCAAGGTGAAATTAATTTCAGGTTTCAGGTTTGATAACTGTGAAAGAGCCTAAAACAGGTCATGCTTTTATATTAAATAAAAAGTAAACTAAAATCTTATTAAAAGCACTCACCTCCAAGACACTGTTCTGTTTCACACATCTTGGACTTTCCAGATGCTCCATCCCTGCCCTCTAGCCTCCCTGATCTGCTTGCTGCATGTTCTTAGGAAATGCCTGGCTGCTCATATACAAAGTGGACCTTATAAATATTTCATCTTAATTTTTGTTTCCTTTGAAAGTCAGGATGAACACTGATTTTTGAAGACTTTTGTTTAAATACACAGTACACAAACACAACATGCATCGGATTAAGGGGCTTTGACACCAGACACAGACTCAGTTCCTATCTGCTAAGTTTACTGGCTGATTTGCTCTTCCCTGTGGGAGACTTAACGTTAGAGGAATGGTGGCAGGAGCCACTAGATCCTTTCAACCCATTCTTGTTAGACTTGTTGTAGCAGTGCTCTTGTTGGCAGGATCTCCTGGAAGATGAAGAGCCTGAAAGACTGGGAGGCGATTTACTCCTTCCAAGATGTGGGGATGAGCTCCTCTGCTCATGGTGAGGACGCCCACCCCGGGATGGTGAGGAGCTGGTAGTACGAGGCAAAGAAGAGCTCCTAGGGGAGGCACTGGGACTGCGTCTGGGGACGACTGGGCTTTTGGGTGGTGTTTTGGGGCTATGTGGAGACCCTGGACTCTTACACTGAGAAGAGCTTCGTGGTTTCTGAGATCCATTCTGAAGAATTTGAGCCAGGCGAGAGATCAGGTCTGAATCAGAGCTGCTACTTCCTAGTACTTTGTACCTGCGCAACCTTCAAGAGAAAGAGAAGTTGATTAGTACCATTTCCTCCTTCTCCAGTGCCATGAGAAGGTCTAGGTAGGCTCATACTCTTTGATCTAAGAACAGAGGCACTTCTCTGTGTGCCCCTCTAGCAAAAGTCCAAAGGGTGGAGTTATTTTCAGCGGCAGTTCCCCATCCATAGAATGTTCTTTGCAGGGAAGCTCAGCTGGCCCTGGCATGAACAACCTTCTGCTGCCAGGTGAAATCCTCTCTTCCCACGTATTTAAGCATTAATATCACTGTGGTTCCTGTGGAAATTTTAGCTATGTATTTCTTGGAGATCGTGCTTATGTTGTGTATGGGATGGAGTGATCTGATTAATTATAATTAGTAGATGGTCACTTTTAATGCTGTTGCTGTTTTAAATGTTGTATTGGTATGGATTTTTATTCTTATAGGTCACTTTGAGGTACTTTTGTGGAAAGCAATGAATGCATTAACTCTACAATAACTACTACTACAATGTGGCATCTTCACTACTTATTTCCAGGCCTGGCCTAATGTGCTACTGTAAAAGGACCAAGGCAAATCAAGAATTGCCTTATCCCACAGGAAGCTGTCCAAGTCCTGAAATCAACCTGAGGTCCCACTCTCTGTTCCATCATTGAGATGGGATGGGTGGATACAAGGAATATAGCTTTTTTAGTGATAACACCAAAGAGGAAAGACCTCCCTCATGTGATCCAGCAGGCTCCCTCTCTTCTTGCATCCAGGCAAAAACTCATTTAACAAGCACGAGAAACTGAACCTTTGGTGCCATCAGCCCAGTCCTGTGGAATACTCTGCAAATAGAGTATTCAATTCAGCAGGCAGCTTCTGCGCCAACTTTTAAATGCCTCCTGAAACTATTCCACAAGGCCTATGTGGGCGATTAAGAATACCTCCTTCCACAATGGTTAACTGATGTATGCTTTTAGTTTTTAACTTTTTATGGTTTTTATTTCATAGTTTTTAAGTTTTATTGCTGTAAACTGATTTGATTTTTTAAAATGACATAGCAGTAAATAAATAAATTGAATAAATGATACATAGGAATAAGTATACTGCATGCATTCACTGTAAAATGCATCCTAAAAGTAACTTGTAAACTTCAGTAAGTGTGGCTACAAAGCCTATAAGAATGCAATCTGTATTCAGAAGCTGTACAAGTGCTGCACAGGACCATCAGGAGGTCTTGGCTATTGTTCCTCGCTGATAATTTTTTTGTGACTTGAAGGCAGCATGTTACAATTTCCTGCAGTACAAAACCCTGTTTAACGAGAATCCATAGCAGGACAAGAGGAAAAAGAGAGAGAGTGTAGCGCAAAAAGCAAGAGCTGTCTCATACCGTCTTCAAAGTCTCTGAAAAGCCATGATTCTCAGCCATAGTCTGCATTACCTTGTAAACACCACCTAGGAAAAGCTTTTGCTTGAAAGAAAAACTACAAATAAAAAATATTTTGTTTCCGCTTACATTCTGCTATTGTGTCCTTTAAATACTTAATAGTCAAAGGTCCAGCTTTAAGAAAAAGCATATGATCAGTTGTTGGTTGAGTGGTTGGTTGGTTTTGGGGTAAATCAGACAAGGAAGGGTAACAGAAAAGGTCTTTTCTTAATGGCATTACCCAAAGATACATGACAAGGAGTGGTTTATATTAAGAGTCATAGCTTGATTTTCTTACTATCATATCCAGCTCACTTGGTGTGTACTCTTAGGTCTTTATAGGCAATCCAGGTTCACTTAAATCTAGAAGCAAAATGTTTTAGAAACCTAGTGTTTTAAATTAATATTGTATACAAATGTTGTTAATGTTCTTATTCAGGTAATTTTTTTCTGAATTTTGAAAGAGAAAAATATTCTGTATGTGTGTATGCACATAAGCTTGATTGCAGATATTTGTGGGTGGGTGGGGGAGAGTACTTAGTGCAATTTGCATGGTATCATGCAAAGCCTTCCCAAAACTGCTCAAATCTGCTTCAAAAGTGTAGCTGTTTTTACTTACCTGGCTTCTACTCCAGGCCTTGTTGGTGGTCTTCCTGGTGGTGGACGAGGAAAAAACTGAGCTGAATTTGAACTGCTAACGTGATCTGTGGGAGTCCAAGATACGGGTCTTGGGATTTTGCTCTTTCTGGACTGAGGATTGCTTGGTGACAAAAAACTCTCCTCTACTTGGCTGTGCAAATGAGTGTCCAGTGTCAGTTTTGAAAAGGAGGACAACACATCTTCAGGAAGTGGTAATGGACCAGCAACTACTTTTTCTTTCAGTGACTTGTCAGAGGCACTTGAGAGGTCACCAAGGAAAGATTTGAGCTGTCTCTTTTCTACAAGTAATCTAACCAAGTCTGTCTGATGAGCCTTTTTTAGAAGCAGCTTCTCCTTTGCTGAAACAGGAGACGATTCTGATGAGGAGTCTACCTCTTGTGCTAAAACTGGAATGCGACTCTGTCTAGCCACAAATGCAGATCTAACTAACTCCTTCTTGGATGGATTAGAACTCTCATTCTCTGAACTGGAGTGCAGCAATTCTCCATTTCTCTGGACATTTTGCTCTTCTTTCCCCTCTTGGTTCAAAAAGGTGGCAAGGTTTACCTGTTGGCATTGCAATTCTTCAGCATGATCAATATCCCCATCATCATGGAAACCATTTTCTTGCACTGGTGCTACTTGGTTTTCCTGTTTTTGAGCAAATGGGTCAGTACTTCTTGATAAAGAAACATCTGATGTTTCGGCTGCTGACTGCTTCTGTAACTCCTGTTTTGCATCCTGATTTGGCAAGGAGGAGGAAGGAATTGGCCTCAGTTCTTCAGGTTCTGTAACAGCCAGAGGACCATCCAATACAGATTCAGTGTTTCCTTGAGCAGTTGAACATGGTCCTTCAATCTGTAGTTCAATATCATTTTCATAAGCCACAGGAAGCTGATTCTCTTCCACTTTTTCGAAGAGATTTTCTCCTTGTCTCTTCATGTATTGTTCAAGTAGGTCTGTTTGGCTATGATCTTGGATTCCAACACATTCTTCAATACACTCATCCTTTCCAATTGCCTCTAGGTTGTGGTCTAACTTGTGTACTACATCTGTTCTACTGCCACTAAGAGTTAGTGCATCGTTTGCCGCTGCCAAGCCAACCAAGTTCTCCTTAGGAGAGGAAAGTTCAACAGTATGTTCCAAAAGCCGAGGATCCCGGTCCTTCTTCTCTAGTTGCTGGCCAAAATGAAAACTCTCAGAAGCAGACTGTGTGGATGCCATTGATGGTCTGGGTATTGTAACCTATACAGAAAACAGGAAGAAAGAAATGATATTACAGAAAAGATTTTTATTGGCTTTGAAATTACATATTGCCATATCATATTTTCAGGTTCAAAAAGACAAGTAATAGATAACACAGCCCTATATTTTTGTATCTCTGTGTTGGGCCAACTGGTGCAATCTCTACTGGGAAAAAACTGGAAGACAACAGGAAAATTTTAAGCTAGGTTGTAAATTAGGGTTAACATGGCAATTCAATGTATGTTTGTGTGTGGTAACATTAACAGTCCTCATCAAAATCACTAATCTCCTCACTGCCAGTTCTACAGCTCTCTGCTCCGTCCTCATCCAACTCAATCTTTATGTGGTGTTTGATACAGCTGACCCCCTATGACTCTGTTCATAGATGGTTGTCCTTATCCTGGCTGGATCACTCTTTCAGTATTTCCACAGAAATATGGTCCTCTTCCGCCTTCCCACTGTTTTGTGGAGTTCTTCAGGGTTCCATTCTTGGTTCCTTGCTATTCTCTCTCTGCATTTTTTTTCTCCTGAGTAACTTCATCAAAATCTGTATCTCTCATTACCACATAGAGAACGATGGCACTCAATGATACCTTTCTACTCCAGAACGTTTGCCTCAGCTAATCCTGCATTTCCACTTGCCTCTCTGATATTTATCTAGAGGTCTCACCATCCTCTCAATTTCAGTATCTCGGTGACTGACCTATTCATCCTTACTCTATAGTAATTAACATTATCATCCACATTGTTGACCGGGGTGGGTGGGGAGGATTAGAATGATATTCAGCTAAGTTTTATTCAGAGTAGACCCACTGAAATTAATAAACCTAACTTAAGACATGTTCATTAATTTCACTGGGTATACTCTGAATAAGTCTTATTTGAATAGTACTCATGGTTTTTAATTCTTTCCTTGCTAGCACGTAGGTTCTTCATTGGAAAATCATGCTATTTCCTAAACTACACAGCAAAAATAAATATTTACATTTGTAACTGCTGAAGGTGACTAAGGTTGCATGCTTATGAGTTAAGAAATGAAGCTAAACAAAATGTAGCTACACTTCTCACATAGTAGGGCTGGTGGTTAGCTAGAAATATTAAGTCTTCTGTCTTTGAGAATGACAAGGCATTCAGGAAAATAAATCAGCAACACAGAGATATAGGACCAAACAGAAAGAGGTGACAGAGAACAGATTTGGAAGCCATCATCATATGGGTATTAGCTGACACTATGAAAATGATAACAATCAAAAATTTAATTTCTGGCTTTTTACCATCTCCCATTTAAGTTATAGGCTTGTTATGAAAAGAGATTTTTTAGAAACTGACATTTCTACTTTTAATCATGCAGTAGCTCACATGGCTGAAGAAACGCTCATTGAAAAAATAGCTCACTGTCTCCCTCTGGTGGGCAAAGACTAAGTGATATTATTTAAAGTAGGAAAGATAGCAATGATTTGAAACAATGGTTTTTTTAATAAGAATAAAAATTAGGTCAAAACTATGATACCTAGTCAATACTTAAAAGACGCCTTCTCATTATCGTTAGAGATTCTTTTTAAAGGGCATTATGGTAATAAAACAGTTTAGAGCAGCCAGAACTGCTGGTTAGCCTTGCTATAGTATAAGAAATCGGTGGGCCTTCCTCCCTACTCCAGCAACTGGAAAACTCTGCACTAAGCAACCAATTTCAAGGAGCCATTTGTTCATGCTCAGGCTAAGCAAGGTAACAGAACAAAGGTCCTTCTTGCTGTAACAGAGAGACAAAAGCTTTTCTTTTCCATCCCCCTAATTCCATTATCACCTACTGAAGGGTTCTTGGGTTTTGAGGCTGAACAAATCAAATTCTGCCCCCCCCCCCCGCAATAATGAAATGCCTATGAAGTTAATGCCCAGTATTGTAGTACTGAACTTATTTATTTCATAAAATTTATACACTGCTTGATTGTAAAAAGCCTCAAAAAGGCTTACAAAAAGATAAAAAAAATGAAATCAAGAAAAAAAATACAACCATACTTTAAAACATACAAAAGTTAAAAGACTAAAACAGATTAAACTTTGGGATTTAATCACTGGTCCTTTTTATTTGAAGTATGAAAGTTGTAGAGTTAAATGTACCGTATTTTTCGCTCTATAACACGCACCAGACCATAACACGCACATAGTTTTTAGAGGAGGAAAACAAGAAAAAAAATATTCTAAACAAAATAGTGGATATATGATTTTTGTGGTTCATGCTGTGGCCACAGACATGTGATCTGACAGTGAGTTTGGAGTAGCCCAGTGCAAAAATCCTGAGGATCCATGTGGATCCATGCTTTGTAACCACGGAGGAGGGAAGGAAGGGGAACCATGGATCCTCTGCTCATGACTGCAGCAGATCCCTCCTGCCACCCGCAGGCATTCGCTCCATAACACGCACAGACATTTCCCCTTACTTTCTAGGAGGAAAAAAGTGAGTGTTATGGTGCAAAAAAATACGGTATTCTTACAGTACAATCATTTTCAAGGTTATGGAAGTTACACCTCCACAGCTAAAGTCTTTTATATTTAATTTATATTTTGTCTTCTTCGTTGGTGCTTTCTTTCCCTAATTCCTTCCATTTTTCCACATGTCTGTTTATATTGTAAGCCTGCAGATGGAGTTTCCTCACTGTCAGTTTTGTTTTATGCTGTATATTGTTGTTGTTGTTGTTGTTGTTGTTGTTGTTGTTATATATACACCCCAGATATCAAAAGCTAGGTAGAGAGGTGTGTCTTCAGCATTCACCAAAAGCCATGTAATGAAGATGCCAGATGCATCTCTATGAGGAGCTAGTCAGTAATCTGGTTACCCTATTTTGAATTAATTGAAGTACCTAAGTCATCGTTAAGGTCAGCCCAACATAGTGCGCATTGCAATAATCTAATCTGCAAGATACCACAACATGACCAAGTCATTTATGTCCAAAATGAGCTGTAGCTCGTGAACCAACCAGAGCTGGAAAAAGGCAAAATTCCTTGTCACCAAAGCCATTTGAGCCTCCACTGACAGTGCTTAACCCAGGAGCACCTCAAGCTGCAGACCTGCTCCTTCTAGGGAAGTGCAACCCTGTCCAGGACAGGTGGTCTCCCCCAAGCCCAGATGTGGTAACTCAGGATACATAACATCTCTGCCTTTTCAAGATTCAGATTCAGTTTATTGGGTCAACATTTGGCCCATCACCACCTCCTAGCACTGGTCTAACACTTCAACTGCCTCTCCTGATTTAGATGGTACAGAAAGACAGAGTGGGGTGTCATTTGTGTATTGATAGCACTTCATTCCGAATCCCCTGGTGACAGCTCCCAGAGGCTTCATATATATGTTTAATACCAAGGGGGACAAGATGGAACCATGTGAGAACAACTCCCATGGTGCTGAAGAGAAGCCTCTCATAGCTACATTTGGGAAACAACCCTAGGAGTATGAGCAAAACCTCTGAAACAGAGTGCCCCCCCACACTTCCCTGAGACATTCCAGAATACCACGGTCAATAGTACTGAAAGCCACTGAGAGATCAAAGACAACGAACAGGGTCACACTCCCCCCCATCTCTCTCCTGCAACATGTCATCCACCAGGGCTACCAAAGGCTGCTTCAGTACCATGACCAGGCCTGAAGCCAGCCAGGAATGGATCCAAGCAACCAGTTTTCTCCAAACTCGTCTGATGCGGGACCACCACCACCTTTTTGAGTACCTTGCCCAAAAGGGAATATTCATCACTGGTAGTATACAGTGCCTTGACCTTTTGGAAACTGCAATTTATTGCCTCTACATAAACAGAAGGACTGCTGTTCATGGAGGAAACTGGAAACTAATGGAGGCTCCCCAATGAAGTTTGGGGGCAATAAGGTGGCATTATTCATCCCCCCTTCGGAACAACTGGTCTAATGTATTCCTTAGCTTTTCATTTAGTGAAAAACTAAATGTTCTTTCCTATTTTTATCTTGCCAGAAATTTATCTGATACAATGTTTGCCATTTGTTAGACATATACTGTATTAGAAAAGTAAAACTGCATTCTAGCTCAGGACACAAAATATGATACACAGTACTATTCTAGTTGAGCTTCTAAAATACATTATCTTTCTAAAAGCAGATCATATATATCCATGCTTTCTTCCATTAAATTCAAGGCTATCTCTTATACAGGAATTAACCAGACTAAGACTTGCTCAGCTTTAGAAAGACTGCAGCAACATGTG
This sequence comes from Podarcis pityusensis, assembly GCF_964106645.2. Classification (NCBI taxonomy): domain Eukaryota; kingdom Metazoa; phylum Chordata; class Lepidosauria; order Squamata; family Lacertidae; genus Podarcis; species Podarcis pityusensis. The sequence goes on from NC_138028.1 coordinate 45,393,694, forward strand.
TATTAAGACAATGATGGGATCCTGATTTTGATTATAGTCTTCCCAGTAGCAATAATATTAAACCCTATTGAAGTTTCAGGATTAAAAAAATTCAGAAACCAAGTAACAAACTAAAAGTATCCAAGTTCAATATATACAAGTAAATCTACACGCTGCAGCACAGAATGCAGTGATGATTTAATCCAGTGGCAGAACATGACAATTGAAACAAATATTATTTTGTATATAAAGCAAAATGAAGAGCTCTGTTGGAATGTCCTATACGCACAGCAGTATTTTGGTGGGATGGATTAAAATGAGAGGTTAAAACCACACTGTTTAATAGTCATTTCATGTATAAGTTCCTCAGCTGCTATTAACAATTCTAAGTGCTATTATTATTTTGAACACTAGTATTTTTGCCTGGAAAGAAAAATATTAGATTCTCAGTGTTTTCTATATTACTTTCCCCTCTGCTACATACTCCTACCATTCATTTTAGTGCCCTGGACAATACACTTTAGCTTCCCATTCGTTGTGGAAATACCTAACAATTTTGTTAGTTCTATCAATTGGGACATAAGACTCAAACACAAGAGTCAATATTTTTTTCCAGCCGGTAGGCTAGGTCCTGACCTCCCACACATCCCACGATGCACTTTGACAGCAAGTGTTGCATTGTCTGTTTGCACACATGGTTTGGATTCGAACCATGCCTGCAAATGGTCAGTTTTCCTCTGCAGACTAGCAAAGCTCTATGCAAAGCTAGTCTACAGAGGAAAATAATTTGTTTGCAGACACAAGCAGAACCCAAACCACAGTGACAGATAGGAAACTTCAAAAGGGCTCGCTGTCAGTAGAGTTAGTGAGCCCCACTTTCCAAGGGACAATCAAGAGTGCACTTTAAGCATCCAATTATTTCTTTTTGGCCTCATCTTTACCTAATTTACCCCAATGTCATATATGTTGTCAGGTGTGGGATAGGTAGGTGTGGTTTGCAGGAAATGGCCTTGTGAACCGAATTAGGATCTTTGTTGGGCCTAATTTGACCACAGGCTACAAGTTCCCTATGCTTTCTCTCTCTCTCTCTCTCTCTCTCTCTCTCTCTCTCTCACACACACACACACACACACACACACTTACTTTAGTATATTCATTTAAAAAAATGTTCAAGTCACCTGTGCTTCCTGGCTGTTATCTACTGACAGTGCTTTAACCTAAGGTTAAAACTACAGAGGTTCTCATTCATCGTTTCTTAAAATTAAGAAATTTCATTTTCTGCATAGTAAATCAGCTTAATGGACTTTTCCTGCTCTAGCCTCTGCATATTAAGTAATGCTTTTGTCTGAAGTTTACATTTCTTAAGTTATTATTTTTATTTCTCAAGACCAGTGTTTTCAAAAGATAAGTATTTATACATAAGTCTACATTTGAGCAATGCAAAGTAGCTGGGAACCCATAAAACATGGCAAATGACTGACACAGTGTAGTTGCTTAGATGAAGATGCATTCACCTGCTGAAGTTGTGCTTTTGAGATGCGAATGACAGGGGGGAACTTGTTTCCACTGGGAATGACAGGAAGTTGCCTACGGGCAGCTGACCAGGAAGAGGAAGAGTGGCTATCTCCTGATTGACTCCTTGGAAAGCCAGCCTCTTTCACAGGGTCCGGGTGGGTGGTGAGGTGGGTTATAGGGCTCAGGGTACGGAGGATGGGACTTGAAATTCTTGGGATGGAGAAATGCAGCATGTGAAGTGAGTTGAGCTGTGAGAACATGGCAAGGAAAAAAGAAAATGCTTCAAATACATAAAGATCACTTTATTTCAGTCTGCTCTCTGTAGCTTTGAACTTTGTTTCCTCCAGTAGCCAATATTACAAAGAGTAAATACTGGCAGCCACATGATGCTGATTAGAACAGACAGAGACAGGGCTATACTGTTGAGAAAGGTTAAGAGTTTCAAAGTAAGCAAAAGTGATGAAGAACTGAATAGACAGTGGGCTGTGAAGAACCAGAGAACTGAAAACAACTGTTTACACCTGGTGGGTGGGTTAATATTTTTCAAAATACTTCAGTATCTACAATCAACAGTTACTGGCCTCTGGTAATAAAAATAGAATTCAATAAAAGTTAAATTATATCAGGTAATTATTCAAACTAGGTGCATTCCTCATGTTTTTTATATTTCAAAAGTGGGTTTTGGAACTGAACAAGCCACTTTTTTCTTCGATAAAGCAACAACATTATTTATAGTAAGGGTAAAGGGACCCCTGACCATTAGGTCCAGTCGTGACCGACTCTGGGGTTGCAGCGCTCATCTCGCTTTACTTTATTTATATTACGTCATTGCAAAACCTTAGTCCAGTGGTACCTCGAGTTACAAACGCCTCAGGTTACAAATGCTTCAGGTTACAAACTCCGCTAACCTGGAAGAGTTACCTCGAGTTGAGAACTTTGCCCCAGGATTAGAATGGAAATCGTGTGCTGGCACAGCAGCAGCAAGAGGCCCCATTAGTGAATGCACGCCTCTAGTTAAGAACAGTTTCAGGCTAAAAACGGACCTCCGGAACAAATTAAGTTTGTAACTAGAGGTACCATTGTATTTTCGATAATTCTCAAACATATCCTCATTCTTGTGCTTTCTTAGCATGTATCTTAATTAAATCAAAATTGAGAGTTGTGGACGTTATTGAAATACATGCTAAACCCTGAAAAATTGCTTCTACAAAGTGCAATTAACTATCATACTCTTCTTAAATTGACTGCAAGCAGGATATTATCTCTATGCAGTATTTTGATTAAGCTTCAGATCTCATGCTTTCAGTTAAAGATTTCTCACAGTGTCTGAATACAACAGAGATGAGCTACAGCTATTAACAGTTCACTTACTGGAGTAAGAGCCCCTTCTGCTTGGGCCTCCATTAGGCTTGTGGGTGTGACTGCAAGAAGATGACCAGCAGTTCCAACTGGGAGTTCTAGTTGATCTGTAAACTGTTCAGAAGCGGCTGTACCATGACACTCAATATCTAGATCCAATGCTGCTCCCATAGCTGTATTCTTGGTATGAGCTCTAAGCTTATCTTCTTGTGGGGGCTCTTCAAGGACTTGAAGCACCTCAGGCTCCTCATCAGAGGGGCTTCCAGTTGTTTTATGCCCTAAAACTCCATTAGTCCTGAAATCCTGCAAGTCTCTGTCTTTATCCACTATCACCCATTCCTTGGAGTCAACCTCCTGCTGGCAGGAACTCAAATTGACTGCCACATATCCATTGCTGACAACACCATCACCCTGTTCTGGAGAGCTGCCAGAAATGGGCTTGGAAGCTTCAGGTAGGTATTCTTCATCATAGTGCCAAACATGCTCATGACTGGAAGCAACTGGAGGCATGGGTGGTTTTTGAAAAGCTGCAACAGCAGATTCTTTGCCAGGATTCAACTCTCTTTTCTTCTTCTCCATGCTTGGGAATGTTGAGAGAAATTAAGGAAACATGATCAAGCAAATTAGGATTGTGTAAACCATGTTAAGTGAAAAATAACAGGATACTATCTAATGTAGACAAATTAGGCCATTTGTTATCAATATCATTACATTTCTATTTCTAGTAGATGTTCTGGGGTAGCTCCTGTGGCATCCTCTAGATGTTCTTGGACTACAACTCTCATCAACACTTAGCATGTCAAATGGCCAGGAATTATGAGAGCTATAGTGCAAGAACATCTGGAGGGCACCATGTTGGCTACCCCTGTTCTAATCATTTAGAACTGGATTTCTCAAATTATATTATGAATTACTGGCTCCCCATTCCCAAAACCTGACTTTATTTTCCCTGCATTTGTAGGGTCAATCATATGGCATGAGTAACAGTGAAATCTGTGCCAAATAACTAATCAATTAAAGATGACTCACTATAAGCAAAGCAACCGCTAAGAAAGCTTAGCAAAACAAAAGCCATTACATACCAGACTTCCAGAAATTTATCTGTATCTGGCTTGGACTCCAAGGTCAGACGTTTCTCTAGTTCAAAACTGTGAATTGATCGTAGCTTCCGCACCAGAGGAACATCCCGATCTAGCTGTGTGGTCTCTGAGCGGACTCTAATTGGAGAACCAAGGCTTGGTGCATTAAGCATGCCATTAATTGGTCCATGGCTGTTTTCCTCTTCTGTAGCAGTCTGTGATTAAAAACACCATAAGAGAACTATAAAATATCAGGTAAAAGACACAAAATGTAACATTTAGTTGTTGGCATCCCGGCTTTTCATTCTGTCAAAACACTTTCAGTTCTTCTATTTGATAGGCTTGCAATGCTAAATGTAGTCAGAACTGCAGCAGAAAGATCGCTGCTCAACTTCATTTACCACCAGAACTAACTAATTTCCACATGAACTTTCAATTTTGCTTGTGGCTAATATGCAGTCTTCTGTAAATGTGCTTTTGAAATTGTTTGTGGACTTTAACTCCAAATCAGTATCCATATCAAAAAGCAGCCCTATATACTACCTAACATCCAGGGTTTAGATACTAATGAACATAGAAAACTGCCTTATTTCAAATTACCGTATTTTTCGCACCATAGGGCGCACCGGACCATAGGGCGCACCCAGTTTTTAGGGGGGGAAATCAAGGAAAAAAATATTTTTCCCCCCCAGCCCCAAAGAGCAGCGTACAGGCTGCACATAACCTCTCCCTGCCAGTGGGGTTGCGCGCAGCTATGGAAGAAGGCAAGGCAGCAAGCGGGATGGATCCCGCTCGCTGTTTTGGCTTCCCCTTTAGCCCCGTGCAGCCTCTCCTTGCAGGGAGAGGCTGCGTGGGGCTAAAGAAGCCATAGCCCCGTGCAGCCTCTCCTTGCGGAGGGGTTGCGCGCAGCTATGGAAGAAGGCAAGGCAGCAAGCGGGATGGATCCCGCTCGCTGTTTTGCCTTCCCCTTTAGCCCCATGCAGCCTCTCTTTGCCGGGAGAGGCTGCGTGGGGCTAAAGAAGCCATAGCCCCGTGCAGCCTCTCCTTGCGGAGGGGTTGCGCGCAGCTATGGAAGAAGGCAAGGCAGCGAGCGGGATGGATCCCGCTCGCTGTTTTGCCTTCCCCTTTAGCCCCGTGCAGCCTCTCCTTGCAGGGAGAGGCTGCGTGGGGCTAAAGAAGCCATAGCCCCGTGCAGCCTCTCCTTGCGGAGGGGTTGCGCGCAGCTATGGAAGAAGGCAAGGCAGCAAGCGGGATGGATCCCGCTCGCTGTTTTGCCTTCCCCTTTAGCCCCATGCAGCCTCTCCTTGCCGGGAGAGGCTGCGTGGGGCTAAAGAAGCCATAGCCCCGTGCAGCCTCTCCTTGCAGGGAGAGGCTGCGTGGGGCTAAAGAAGAAGGCAAGGCAGCAAGCGGGATGGATCCCGCTCACTGTTTTGCCTTCCCCTTTAGCCCCATGCAGCCTCTCCTTGCCGGGAGAGGCTGCGTGGGGCTAAAGAAGCCATAGCCCCGAGCAGCCTCTCCTTGTGGAGGGGTTGCGCGCAGCTATGGAAGAAGGCAAGGCAGCAAGCGGGATGGATCCCGCTCGCTGTTTTGCCTTCCCCTTTAGCCCCATGCAGCCTCTCTTTGCCGGGAGAGGCTGCGTGGGGCTAAAGAAGCCATAGCCCCGTGCAGCCTCTCCTTGCGGAGGGGTTGCGCGCAGCTATGGAAGAAGGCAAGGCAGCGAGCGGGATGGATCCCGCTCGCTGTTTTGCCTTCCCCTTTAGCCCCGTGCAGCCTCTCCTTGCAGGGAGAGGCTGCGTGGGGCTAAAGAAGCCATAGCCCCGTGCAGCCTCTCCTTGCGGAGGGGTTGCGCGCAGCTATGGAAGAAGGCAAGGCAGCAAGCGGGATGGATCCCGCTCGCTGTTTTGCCTTCCCCTTTAGCCCCACGCAGCCTCTCTTTGCCGGGAGAGGCTGCGTGGGGCTAAAGAAGCCATAGCCCCGTGCAGCCTCTCCTTGCGGAGGGGTTGCGCGCAGCTATGGAAGAAGGCAAGGCAGCGAGCGGGATGGATCCCGCTCGCTGTTTTGCCTTCCCCTTTAGCCCCGTGCAGCCTCTCCTTGCAGGGAGAGGCTGCGTGGGGCTAAAGAAGCCATAGCCCCGTGCAGCCTCTCCTTGCGGAGGGGTTGCACGCAGCTATGGAAGAAGGCAAGGCAGCAAGCGGGATGGATCCCGCTCGCTGTTTTGCCTTCCCCTTTAGCCCCATGCAGCCTCTCCTTGCCGGGAGAGGCTGCGTGGGGCTAAAGAAGCCATAGCCCCGTGCAGCCTCTCCTTGCAGGGAGAGGCTGCGTGGGGCTAAAGAAGAAGGCAAGGCAGCAAGCGGGATGGATCCCGCTCGCTGTTTTGCCTTCCCCTTTAGCCCCACGCAGCCTCTCTTTGCCGGGAGAGGCTGCGTGGGGCTAAAGAAGCCATAGCCCCGTGCAGCCTCTCCTTGCGGAGGGGTTGCGCGCAGCTATGGAAGAAGGCAAGGCAGCGAGCGGGATGGATCCCGCTCGCTGTTTTGCCTTCCCCTTTAGCCCCGTGCAGCCTCTCCTTGCAGGGAGAGGCTGCGTGGGGCTAAAGAAGCCATAGCCCCGTGCAGCCTCTCCTTGTGGAGGGGTTGCGCGCAGCTATGGAAGAAGGCAAGGCAGCAAGCGGGATGGATCCCGCTCGCTGTTTTGCCTTCCCCTTTAGCCCCGTGCAGCCTCTCCTTGCCGGGAGAGGCTGCGTGGGGCTAAAGAAGCCATAGCCCCGTGCAGCCTCTCCTTGCGGAGGGGTTGCGCGCAGCTATGGAAGAAGGCAAGACAGCGAGCGGGATCCATCCCGCTCACTGCTTTGGCTTCCCCTTTAGCCCCGTGCAGCCTCTCCTTGCCGGAGGGGTTGCGCGCAGCTATGGAAGCAGGCAAGGCAGCGAGCGGGATCCATCCCGCTCGCTGTTTTGGCTTCCCCTTTAGCCCCGTGCAGCCTCTCCTTGCCGGGAGACGCTGCGCAGGGCTAAAGAAGCCATAGCCCCGTGCAGCCTCTCCCTGCCGGAGGGGTTGCGCGCGGCTATGGCACAAGCCTGCATTCGCTCTATAGGACGCACACACATTTCCTCTCAATTTTTGGAGAGGAAAAACTGCGTCCAATAGAGCGAAAAATACGGTAGACTAAGCTCAATAGCAGCAATCTGAGGTTTCAAGCAGGAGTCTTTCCCAGCCCTATGTGGAAAGACAAGGATTGAAACAGAGGCCCCTAAGTTGCAAACAATATACTCTATTACTGATAGCCCTTTTCAAAAATTAAGTTTTAATGTTTTCTGATTTCACTCACACATAGCTGATCCCACTAGCAAACACAAACATCTAAAGAGCTGTCACAGGGAAGATGGAGCAACCCTGTTTTCTCCTGACAGAGGAGCGGTCTCCCTCGGGAGGTTGTGGACTCTCCTTCATGTGAGGTTTTTAAGCAGAGGTTGGATGGCCATCTGTCATGGATGCTCTAGCTGAGATTCATGCACTGCAGCGAATTGGACAAGATGACCCTTGGGTACCTTCCAACTCTACAGTTCTGTGATTCTATAGGTGCTCTTATACAATTCATTTACAGAGGCCTCTGCTAATGAGGTTTTTCACTAATTCTACCTCCCGTCTGCAGTCCCCCATGCCACCTTCCATGCTGTTCTGAAGGGTTCCCAAAACTCTTCAGAGCAGATTATTTGTGAAGCAGCTGAGGCAGGGGGATGTACCGCTCCTTCCATTAGCAGAGGTGCTCACCAAACTGAAATATGTTCCATCTGTGGAACAACACCTGAACTCTACCCAACATCCCTACCACCACACAGAAGGAACTACATGTCCCATTACTGCTCTAAGAAAGGGCTGTTTTGTCTAAAATAGCAATATTTTGTGCCACCTTAGCTGTGACCAAAGAAGCATCAGGGAGACAGATTGTAATATGCTACAGAAACAAGCAGCCACAGAAGACAAAGCTGAATCTTCAGCTTATTCCTGTGATCAGTGGTCAAAAGGTGAAAACATAAAGTAATGAAAAATGGGGTTAAAAATAGCCTACTTCAAGTATATACTCTGATATATGTCCCAAATGCTGTGCCTGGGCCCACAGTAAAATTGCTCACTGTAATGCCAGCTAGGTGTCCTTAGCAATTTAACAAAAATTAGGAAAGAATTTATAAAGAGAATATATTTTCACAATACTACTATGTAACCTAAGGTGCAGCAATATAAAGAATACAATGCAGTTATGGCCATGCTCAAAAGTTAGCATAGAGCTGGAGTAGATATAGAAAACAACAACAAATTATCAGGAAAAAACAATATCTTCCTTATGAATACTTGCTTAAAAATGGAGAGTTCTGTGATGGGGGAAAAGAACTACCACAATAAGGAAGAGCAAATGTAGGTTTATAAAATTATAAACAAATAAACAATTCTCTCAACACACTGGAACTCTTGAGTCATCAAATGGAAAGCTGTCAGTAGGTTCAGGACAAACAGAAGAAAGCATAATTAACTTATGAAAACCACTGAAACAGGATACAGAGATGTCCACTATCTTATATAGTTCATGCTCTCGTATGGCTTTCAGGAATGAACAACTCTTTATCAAATAGCAGAAAATAAAACCTTAATGTTAAAAGAAATATATCAAATGCTGGGACAAATGACATAGTTGTCCCCAACATACCCAGCTTCTTCATTTCCTGGGACATCTGACTTGCTGATAATATAGTGATTTTATTTGATCCATTAAAGCAAATCTTAAGATATAGAACCAAAAAAGAATTGAATGTTATTGTCTGCTCAATTATAGTACTTACTTTATGGACACCTGCTTTTATCTTATTCCTGTTTGCATCCATTTCCTCCCACACATCCTTTTCCTGAAGATGATGTCCAGGAGACTCTGGTAGCTTTTCTGGAGAGATTCCCATAGGGATACCATTCTCACCATCACTAAGATGTTCATCTGGAAACACATCATCTGTATTCTCTCTCAACATATCTCCTGGTATTGGTGTAGCATTGGCAATTCTATAAAGAAGAAGAAAAATAAAGAAACAGTATTGCAATATGAAAGTTTGACTCAAGGATGCAGTACAGGTTACACCCTCCCTTCTTCCTCTGGATGTTGTTAAGACTATAAGGCAGCACAGCCAATGGTCAGTGATGATGAGAGCTGCAATCCAGCAACATTGTTGTTAAGACTATAAGACAGCATAGCCAATGGTCAGTGATGATGAGAGCTGCAATCCAGCAACATCAGGAGGGCCACAGGTTCCCATCTATGCTCTAAGAGTTTAAACCATGATCCTTAAGGTCTCAGTCCTCATCTAATAAGCTATTGTAAAACAGTGTGTGCGCCATCCTCGGAACTCTTCAGGGTTCAGGCTTTGCATCTTGCAGCAAGTAAGAAGCACCTGGATTGGTCAGATCTCGTATCACACACTGAGATTCTAAACAGAGCTTTACTCTCTACTGGCTGTATACTCTACTTCCTTTCAGCTCAAACCTTAGGGAATCTGAACTCGGAACACTGCCATCAGTTCCGAGACTGAAGGGCAGCTCTATGCTTCTGCATCTTCCCTAGTGCAGCATGCAGGAGCAAAATTAGAATGCTGGTACAGTGGTACCTTGGTTGTCAAACTTAATTCATTCCGGGAGTCCATTCAACTCCTGGAACCGTTCAAAAACCAAGGCGCGGCTTTCGATTGCTTGCAAGAGTTTCCTGCACTCAATCAGAAGTTGTGGAAGCTTCCAAAGACCATTCGAAAGCTGGAACACTTACTTCTGGGTTTTCAGCGTTTGGGAGCCAAAACATATGCATACCAAGGCGTTCTAGAACCAAGGTATGACTGTATTGTGTTATTTTGCCACAATGCTATGAAGTGGGGGGATGTCAGGAGATATGTCATCTACATTAATGGGTTTGTCACATATAACCAACAGAATTAATACAAAGTTTTAAATTTTGTCACTTATTCAACAAAGACCTCTAGGCTGTTCACAAAGTTATCTGGGTAGTAGTACACTCTCCAGGTACTCTCCCAAATGGAAACTGAGCAATCTGTTTTTCTTAATGCTGCAACGCAATTTAGAATGAGAATCACATATACAGTGGTGCCTCGCAAGACGAAATTAATCCGTTCCGCGAGTGTCTTCGTCTAGCGGTTTTTTCGTCTTGCGAAGCAACCCTATTAGCGGCTTAGCGGATTAGCGCTATTAGCGGTTTAGTGGCTATTAAAGGCTTATTGGCTTAGCGGATTAGCTGCTAAAAGGCTACTAAAGGCTTAGCGGCTTAGAAAAAGGGGGGGGAGCGAAAAAAAATCTCAAGACTCGCAAGACATTTTCGTCTTGCGAAGCAAGCCCATAGGGAAATTCGTCCTGCGAAGCAACTCAAAAACGGAAAACCCTTTTGTCTAGCGGGTTTTCCGTCTTGCGAGGCATTCGTCTTGCGGGGCACCACTGTAATCCCATCAAAGATTCCTAAAACTATTCAAAACAGAAGCACTGACTTTTTAGAGAAGTATGAAAGGTTCTTCCAAGCAAGCTCTCCAGAGTTTGTCTGTCAACACCTGGTTATGGAAGAAGCACATCTGGTTCCCTCACCATTACAATGCTATCACGTAAGGAACAGAAGTCTAGATGCCTTTATATCAAGGTCTTAGGACGGAGAAAGAATGCCTACTATCCAGAATGTCACATGTCACTTCATTAACTGGATGATATCAAAAGGAATGCTCCAACATACCCTATGGCAGCTGGGGTCTGACGAGTGTGCAGTTGAGGAGTAGTTGAAGTGGTGGTTGTTGTTAAAGAGCCATCAGCTCCACTCTTTTCCCAGTCAAATAGGTCACTCTCAGTCACCCCAGAAGTCTTCATACTGTTGTCAAAGACGGACATGAGAAGCTATATAAACAAAAGAGAAGAGTTGGTATGCTCCCAAGTTACATTTAGAAAACTCATGAAAGTTGTTCTTCCACGCCATTCATGATTTTTTTTTTAATCTATTATTTATTTATTGAATTTCTATACACTTCAGCCAAGGATCACAGGGCAGTTTACATTATAAAAACACAAAACTACACAACATAATAACAAACAATGACACTCAACAGTTTAAAAGACCATAGATTGTTTAATTTGCCAAAGGCCTTGGAGAAGAGGGATGTTTCATATCCTATGAAAGGCAGACATTATATTGATATCTGTTAAAAAAGGCAACACAGCATTCAAATGATGGACAGGTTTCATTAATAAGTTGAAGCCGTTATATTTACACGGCTGTCATCGCAAAACATTTTCTTACACCTGTTTTCTATTACAGGTTAAGTACAGTGTATATTGTGGCATGAGGATTAACAGGAAGTGGGCAATAAAAAGAACACTGTATGAGCAAGAACAAAGAATACAATGGAAGAAATGAGGAACTAGACACTTTGATATATTCTATTTTTAAAAATACTTTCCAATTTCTTCTGCAAATCTTTGCAAAACTACCCAAATATGAACATTGTAGAATTCTGCCTCATCAGCTAATTTCTCTAACTGATACAGGGGTACAATTCCTGCAGAAAAATGGTTTCATATACACACTGCATAAAACATGCAGGGCCATCTGAATTGTGTTTGGAAATCAATATATTCAATGTACTGAAATATGTCTTAGACACCAGAATAAAGACACAATAAAAAATGCACAAGCAGCTTAAAATGAGTAAAAAGGAAACCATTCACTTCAGCTGCTTGTCATTTTTTTACTTTAGAAGTTCTGTAATAAAGTTAGTATGGATTTGTCTAGGTACGATATGACAAAACACAAGAGGCAAAAGTAAGGTATAATGATAGTGTACCTAATTAGCTATTGCTACTCATTGGAACAGATGTGTGAATGCATGTTGAAGTGTTTAACAAGACATGGGTTTCCAATAAGACATAAAATTAAGACATTAAAAAATCATACCTGGTAATCAGGTTTAGTAAAATAATCTAAAGTAGAAATGTGATCTAGAAAGGTGTTAAATTCTTGAGGGAGATGTTTCAGCATCAGCCGGTGGTCATACCTCTCTTTTATGGAGCCCACTTGCTCCTACAAGTAGGAAAATGAAATATTTACCATACTTTCCTTCAGTTCCTTATAGACATTATTTATTTATATGCCACCCCTCTGCCAAGGAACTGAAAGCAGTAAAGAATTTTAAAATGCTAAACAAATAAATGAAAATACAGTTGGCCAGGTGAGAATACAGCCCAACTGGAGCAGGTGCCAAATTGTCTCCCTCACCTTCCTTCCTTTCTTCTTTCTTCCATTAGAGTATATTTTGTATTATTTTAACTTCTTATCTACATAGTAGGACCTCAGATAGGACAAATGGTCTTACCTGAAGCATAGATTTGATCGGTTCTGAGGATATGAATGAGTTTTTCTCAACGCATTAGGGTCCTCAGTAACCATATCAAATCTGAGTTTCTAATCTTTATTCAGATCAAAATTAATAGCTCTGGTTTTAAAGGTAAAGGTCTGTAATAAGCTTTAACATGAACCATCTTTAAAATAAAACAAATGCTCTTGGATATACCTCCCTGTTAACTTAAGCCTAAAAACACATACAGAGCCATTTGAAATGAAACTGAACTTCTGCCAAGATCCAAGTTGCTCTTCTCCAAACAGCAAGTGGGGAACTAACAGCTGGTCAGATATAGTGAAGAGATATATTAAATTATGTCTAAAAGACACTGGCTTGATTGTGTAGCACAAACATTGAGCACTTCCAGCCTGCAGGCCACATTAGGCACACCAGAGAGCATAATCTGTCCAACAATATCAATTTTCTTCCAGCCATGCCTACAAGCCATCGTATGATGTCAGATGTGAGATCAGTAAAGTTATGGCTGAGAAGAAACATTCAGGACCCCTAGAATGTGCTCCCAATGGTTCCTCTGCAGGCAGGGCTTGAATTAGGTGTCTTTTTAATTTGGCACCAAATGCAAACACACTGGGTTCAGCTCAGAGCTCCTAAGTAGACTGGATTCCCACAGAAGGTGGGACTTGCATTTGACAGGAATCTTTGCAGCTGCAGGTTGAATTCAAGCTGTGGCTGCAAAGATTCTCAATGTCAATGTTTATTATTATGGCAAACAGCCAGAATACTCGGCAAAGATTCTGCAAATAAGAATCAGGAGTACTTTTAGAGTGTGTTCCCAATTATTCCTTTGAAGCTTAATAATCTGACAACGTATGACTGATAACTGACTAGAGGGTGGCCCTGTGCATCTATCAAAAATGAACCATGGAAGGTTGATCACCAGATCCCGTTCCCAACCCCTTGTATAGAAGATGGGTTTTATTATTTTTAACTAAGATTAATGAAATTCTGTACTCATGCCGGCTATGTTAATTAAAAAACAAATGCATTGAAGTAAGCAAACATTGTTTTTAAAGAACTTTAATATATTGAAAGGAATCTCATGAACATATTCAAAGACATTCTCCGCAGTTTATCTCCAATGGTACATTTCTCAACAGACCTTGTCCTTAATTTTCCTCCAGGGCAGCTGTCCAACCACAAATTCGACCAACATGTAAAACAAAGACCAGAGGTCATCATGACGTCCCATTTCCTAAAGAAAAAGAGACAGTATGTTATTATATAGTCAATTCCCCATTTTCTTGTGCTACCAATCACAATGTATCACATGCTAAAATTCTAATGCCACAATAGCGAAGTATGTAGCAAAAAAAGATTGATCTCAACATGTAAGCAGACAGACAAGATGCAGCTAAAAATGTTGATTAGTCTTACCTGAATAGTAGATTTATTAGGTGGACGATGAAGTATTTGGATTGGGCTGTTCCTCTTGCACGAGAATCAGGCAGGAGCAAAGAATTGTGGTAGACCGTTTCTCCTCAGTTTTTTGGACTTGCCAATCAGGAGCACCATGACAAAAAAATCTAAAACTAAATTAAACACAAGGCCTACCTCCTCCTGGCTAACATGTGAACAGGAACAAGAGTAAGTAATGTGCAGCAACATGAAAAAACCTGCATGTCAAGAAAACGAATCCTCCATAATAAAACTCAAGCATATAATAAATCATATGGTCTGCTGCCAAGTAGGGAGAAGCCATTTTAGGCACCCCCCTACCTGTTGTGACACAGGGTCATTGAGTATGCTGCTTACCACCCTTGGTGGCTGGGGCGGCAGAAAAGCGTTGGAATGGCTATCTACCTTGGTAACGCTGCTTAAAGGGTTGAGACTTGAATCTCACTGCCTATTCTGGAACCTGAGCAGTGAAAGGAATGAAACTGAGTGGGGTATGGAACAAAATGCCTAGCATACCTTCTATCAGCCTTCTGACTTAAAGAAACCTTACGCTTATCCTTTGATTCCACCAAAATATCTTTCAGAGCTGACTCTCCAAGTACAGGTAGTTGGCCTCCCACAAAAGGTACCACAGACAAGTTAGCCTTAGTGGCAGAGTCAGCCTGCCAAAGTGCAGCACACTGTTACCTGTGCAGATATGGCTCTTGGCGCAAACTGCATAGCATCCACAGTAGCATCTGCCATGCAGGCTTGTGCTTTTATGAGTTTTGAAAGGATTTGATGGTGACGCACCACATCCTGAGGAGGATTATGAAGCAAATCCTCCAACCATACCACACAGGCATGTGCGCAGGAGGAAGCTATACAAGAAGCTCTCAATGAGAATGAAGCAGCCTCATGTACTTCGCGAAGGGCAAACTCAGTTCTCCTATCTGTAATATCATGCAATTGAGCATTTTCATCCTTTGGGGCCAAATGACGTGAGGAAAGATGCAGCAGAGGAGGACCAACGGAAGGTGACTTCTTTAAAGCCATAAATTCTGGCTTTAAAGAATATAATTTATTCACCAATCCATTAGTCCTTTTCAAATGCATAGGAGCATCTAGCTCTGCCTTTACTATCAATTTTAGAAGAGATGGAACCCACAATCTTGAAAAAGCCTGGAAGATTGTGGCTCTTCCCACGCATCCTCTTCTTCCACATCCAGTGATGCATGAGATAATGACATAGTAAAATCAGCCTCCTGTAATTCTTCAGACATAACTTGAAAAGGGTTAGGGGAGCAATCCCCTGCAGAATGGGGCATACGCGTACAAGAAGCTTTGATTTAGTAAGCACAGGAAAGGCAGCATTGGGACGTAAGCCATGCTTAAGGTCTGATGATAAGGAGGCAAGAAGGGCATCCTTCAACTGATCAATTCAAGAAGCAGACAAGTTCACATTCAAAACCTCTGATAAACCTTGACCCATTGGTGGCACTGAACTTTGCTCATTACAGTAGATCCTAATTGGTCATCAGCAAAACCCTGAAATTCAGGCTCAGGATCAGAGGATATGGCTATGGTCATTATTAGTATTGCCAGCAGATGGCAGTAAAATCTCACTAGATGACTGAGCAGCACTCTGTGGCTGAGCCATGGATTGCTCTGAAGGAGATTTGTTTACATGGGTAGACCTTACCTTACTGACAACACTGGAAAATGATGGCCCTTCGCATGGGAGGAGTGATTTGAGCGACTGCAGGAAGCAGAGGACCACATTCTACGTTTATTTCACTTTTTTATGCGGAGAGGCACCCAAACCTTGCAGAGACTCTAAGGATGCCATTGAAATTTATTGGGAGAAAATTGAGCCGCTGAACCAGACTGCTGATTCAAATATTACTGCAGGCGAAACGTGTTGAAACAGCCCTTTGCGCTGCTGAAGCAGACAGGAGAACAAGGAGCTGAAGCTTATTTTCTTTGTCCCTTTCTTTCTCTGTAGAAGCAGCAATTCTTGAAGGAAAGCAAATGCGCTGAATAAAGGGTCCAAAAGGACGGTGAGGGTAAGGCGCAGAGCGGCTGTTAGGGAAGCAGCGCACAGTCACTGCACAAGGCAGCCTGCGCCACAAAAAAAGCTGGAATAAAAGGCAGCCCATTTGCCAAAACGACAATAGCCAGCAACAAAAAATAAAGATAAAAATTAAGAAATTAATGGAAAATAGAAGTAAAACACTGAACGGAGAACATGGAAAGATGTTTAGCAGGGAGACAAGGTTGTTTGTTTTTTTACACCTCAGTGGAGGACGCATAAAAGGACCAATAGACAGGAAAAGTAGCCAATTACTAAGTAACTAAGAATAACGAAGAAAGTAGTTAAAGAGGACTCTGCTAACTAACAATCAACAAAACAGTGAGAGCTGAGGAGGAAAAAATTGAGGGGAAACAGTCTACCTCCCATAATTCTTTGCTCCTGCCTGAGTCTTGTGCAAGACAAACAACCCAATAAGAACACTTCATTGTCCATCGTAATAAATCAGCACCATCCATGCACAGGGAAGGAGATTAGTAGACTCTTGGGCTTACACAAGTACCTTGGTGGGTGAGGGGAACAAAACTGCCCAAGAACAGACTGAGAACATTCAGCGGCCTGATTGGGGGGCGTGGAAATAGACTGCCAGAGGGGAGGAGACATGGAATGAGGCATAGCCTGGGAAAGGACATGGCTGGTTGGAACCCTAGAAGAAGCACTCTACACTGCAACATTTTGTGGCAAGACTCACTTGTAAGAAAACAATGCTTAAAGAGTTGAAATGTTCTCTATAGATTCAAAACAGATGGGGGAAGAAACTCTATAAATATACTCACAGAAGTATACATAGAAGCAAAGCAAGCTAGCAATTAGTTTAAATGTGTTTCACCTCTTTCCTTAAATTACCGTATTTTTTGCCCTATAGGCGCACCCAGTTTTTTTTGGGGGGGGGGAATAAAGAAAAAATATATATTTTCCCCCCAGGCACGGGGCTGGGGCAGGGGAAGCCCGAGCTTCCCCCGACCCCAGCCCCCAGAACAGGCTTGTGTATATCTGCCCAAAGCCCGGGGTGCACTCCGCTGCTCTCCCCGGGTTTCGGGCTGCAGGCTGCTGTCCACAAGCCTTGGGAGACCGGCACGACTTCCCGCCGGGCTCCCAAGGCTTGCGGAGAGCTTCCTGAAGCCTGGAGAGCGAGAGGGGTCGGTGCGCACCTCGATAAAAAAAGAAAGTCAAAAGTGGCCAAAAGACTGTGATCCTTTCCGTCAGTTCTCACATCCCAGCAGAAAAACATTTCCCCAGCAAAGCCAAACCCCACCCTAGTCTATATCAACCTCTCACGGGGAGGAGAGCATGTGTGTCCCTTTCATTCATACCTACTAAAAATTAATTAGCACTCTTTTAATATGCCATGTAATTAAAATGGTAATCAATTTATTTAGCAAATTTCAGTCACAGTATTATTTCCATTCTAAGAACATCCAGTATGATTAAAGATGCATAAGTAGACATTTTCTTTTGCCAACAATTTAAATATTTCAGGCAGTATTACTTACAATTATAAATCACCTATAGGAAAAAGACATGTGAAACAGAAAGTTAAGATAATCACACCATTTGTAATTGTTTCAGTAACTAAACATTCAGGCTATTGCAAGTACTAATACTCACTCTGTTCCTGTGAGCATTGACTGACGCATACCGCACAGTCCCTCTAAAACCAGCAACAGCTCTGGGCTATCAATACAACAGAGGGGGAAAAATTCTGTTACACTGTGTTAGTTAAAGATATACAGTACATAAAAGCCACACTACAAAGAATAATGTAGGCCTTCTACTCTGGAGTCTTCCTCTGCTAAGAATGCACAGGTCTGTTTGATCTATATGTTATTGGGGCAGCATGTTTGTATAATAAAATTTAAATGGGTATGGTAAATAAGCAAACACATTTTGAACACATTTTAAGTAGTTCAGAAACATTTTTCTATTTAACCAGATTTATTAACTATAAGCTGCTGAGAATCAAAAGCGGTGAAAGTGCTTTTGCACTCAGAACCTGCTTGCAGGCTTTACAATAGGCATCTGGTTAGCCACTGCGAGAAGAGTTTACTAGACTGGATGGGTCCAGCAGGGCTCTTCTGTTCTTATTCAAATAGTTCCATTTTATTCAAGCTTAAAGAAGCCATTTTGTTATTTCCCTTTTATCTCAGCACCCAAATTCCAGTGCATTTTACTTTAATTGCCAGTTTCCTATTCACTCCACGACTAGGATACTAAGTGCCCAGACAAACAAAAAACCCTGTCCCCTTCACACAAAGCACTTTTCAGTTCTTTGCAAACATACTCCTAGTTGCTGTATGCAAAGTACTAATGCTCGTTGCTAATTGAAAGTGCAATAAGCTCCAGACAGACACCTTTTTATTCCTTATTTTGGGAGATCAGGGAATAAGGCAGAAGTTTCACAAGTCAGTAGTAGCCAGCACCTTTTTTATTTATTTATTATTCTATTTGCATATTTATATACTGCTTAATAGGGAGTGGGTGGCGCTGTGCTCTAAACCACTGAGCCTCTTCAGCTTGCTGATCAGAAGGTCAGCAGTTTGAATCCGAGCTCCCGTTGCTCTGTCCCAACTTCTGCCAACCTAGTAGTTCGAAAGCACAACAGTGCAAGTAGATAAATAGGTACCGCTACGGCGGGAAGGTATACGGCATTTCTGTGTGCTCTGGTTTCTGTCACGGTGTCCCATTGTGCCAGAAGCAATTAAGTCATGCTGGCCACATGACCAGGAAAGCTGTCTGTGGACAAACGCTAGCTCCCTCGGCCTGAAATGAGATAAGCGCCACCACCCCATAGTCGCCTTTAACTGGACTTAACTGTCCATGGGTCCTTTACCTTAATACTGCTTAATACTAACACAAAGTGCTTTACAAAAACAAAATACTAATTCTTCTGTATATGAAACTGAAAAACAGTGATGCAGTACAAATTAATCAAATAATAAAAACAAAAACAAAATCCAGAAGCACATTTTGGAAACATATTGAGTCAGGGCCCCTTTCCCTCCTTAGCCTCTAACTTGCCAAGTCATATCCTAACTCACAGTATGTTACATTCACCCAACTGCTGTTTTTCAATTACACAAATTGTACAAAATTCACTACTCATGCTGTATCACTTATCCCATTCTATTCCCACACCTCACACAAGCAAACTAACCTCCCAATCCCTCCTATATCTCGCACTAAATCACCAAACCACTAACACCAATCACTCCTTACACGTTATTAAGAATGTACAGCAACAACACCGGGGCCAATGAGCCTACTCACTGACACAATTACCTCACTTTCATGTGATATTAAACCATAGTTTAAAACAAAAAGTTACCATGGTACTCCCCCTCCCTCTGCTCCTACTGTGCAAGACAAAATAAGTCAGAGTGTGGCTTGTCAGGTTATCCAAACCTGGCCTTGTGGTTTCCTTTGCTCAAACAAACAAGTAATAAGTGAAAAGAAAACCTTGGTTACCACTCGTGGGGGTTTTGGGTGAAAGAAACCACATGCTCATATTTGTATGACATGACAAGCCACACTTTGCCTATTTTGCTCAGAGCATAGCGGCAGCAAAATGAGGGAGGATTACCCTGAAAACTTTGTAACAGCACATACTAGCATGCTGCCCATTAACATTAAACCATAGATTGTTTAAACCATAGTTTGGTCCCACTCACTTAGCCCTTGGAGGTTTGGCCAGATTAGAACTTGGGTCTCAGATCTCTGGCATAATGCATCAAGCATGGATAAAACAGTTATTTTAAAAGCTGTCCAATATATCAAATTTAAAATTACTAATAAAAAGTTTTATTAGAATTTCTTACCGGTCTGACATCCCCACATGAATTTGTAAACTGACGCGCCAAGCCAAAATCCAGCATGTAACACTTCCTCCAAGTGCTAGGGAAACGTCCCATAGCAAAGTTGGACTGGGGAGGAAAAAGAAGACATATTGATTGATAATACCATACATGTTATTCAACAACAATCTCCACACAAGACAAACGCTGAATACAACATTAAGGCTGCAATCAATTACTTAAACTACTCTGCGTAGGACTACCACTGGATACAGTTATTTAAACTTTTGGGTAGACATGCCTAGGACTGTGCTATTCAATCATGTTAAACAGAACATCTTAATACTTTGAAATAAAGTACAGAGTAATATATTCTCAGTGGATGCAATCATCTTAGGCTTTCCTAAATTAAGAACTTTTAAAACCGAAAGCAATTATTATTTGCTAGATAAGACCATTACAGTTAAAGAGTTCTAATGTTACTGAAAATCAATATATAAAAGAAACAATCATGGATTAGCTTTTTAACTATGCACTGTCATCTTAATAGTTTTATATCCAATTTTCTGATTGTTCTAACTGCATGATCACCCCCTAATAAGTGACAACACTTGCAACTTAAATTCTTGGCTCTAACAAAATTTGTGGATAAACTCACTGGCTTAATATCTCTGTGTAAAAAACCAACAGAATGAATGCTCTCAATAGACTCTAGAATTTGCTTGCCAAGTCGCAAGGTAGTACTGATTGTGAAGGTCCCTCTAGTTTGGCTTCGACGCAGATCGGCCAAGTTCCGACCCTGAAAAAGCAAGAAAGTAAAGTACGTTCAGTGCAAATTTCCCTCTTCCCATCCAAAATGAGGAAGACAGACATTTTCAATCATATTTATTTTTTTCATTTAGCTTTCATAATCATTTTATAATGGGCAAAATTAATCAACATTAGATTTATTCTTTACATTGAACTGATCAAGAAGAGAATAGGGTATCAATTAAGCTATTAACATTTTTTTCCAAGAGGTGGCCCAGATCACAAGGCATGATAAGTTGTAGCAGTAGTAGCAGTTGTTATTGAGTTTGGTAGTTGCTAAACACAAAGAAGTCTCAAAGCAATGTAACAGCAAGATAAGTAAAATCAAGTAAAACCCAAATTAAAAGCAATGTGCAATACAAAATTTATAAATTGCACATCTAACAATACAAAAAGAAAAAATCTATTCTACACTTGTAAAAGACGAGCAGCACAGTAGCGGTCAACTTAATCTTCAACAGTCTGGGTAAATAAACCTGTACTAGCCTGGTGCCGAAAAAATGACAAGGATGGTGCCATGTACATTTTCTGGGAGACAGAGTTCCAAAGACATGGGGGTACCACTAAAAAATCCCATTCTTGTTTAGCCACCCTCTGCAATTGCTTCAGATAAGGCACATGGAGAACAGCCTGTGGTTTCTATTTACCCTTCTCCTATCAAATAAGCATTGTTACATTAGCTGGACATTCTTTCTTAGGGGGTTGTGGAGATTTAATTTATATCTGTGAACATCCTTTTAGAGCAGGGGTTGTCAACCTGGTCCCTACCGCCCACTAGTGGGCGTTTCAAGATTCTACGTGGGCAGCAGGGGGTTCCACGGCACAAGCTGAATCCTCCTTACATCGAGCACTGGTGGGCAGGAAGGAAAATTTACCATCAAGAAAGATGCATTTGTGGGCAGTAGGTATAAAAAGGCAGACTACCCCTGTTTTAGAGAACGAATAAATGTAACAAACTTACTTGCAACTGCATGACCACATAGTTGAATCTGTCATTCCTTCCACAGCCAATGAATTTGCAAACATGATCTTTTCCTGCAGAAATAAAATATACACTTTTTATGTTTCCATATTTTTCTTCTCACAAGTTTGGATGCAGAGAGTCACCTACAGAAATGAGGTTGGAGGAAGGCAACACCTCCTCTAGAGAAGCCTGTCCTAAAAGTCAAGGGACCTTCCTGAATGGGGTGCACTGTGGTTCAGGGGGCTGAAAGGGGAGATAAGCCAAAAACTGGGCAGAGACTCCCTCTCACTGGACACGCCTCCACCCTATTTTCAGCAGTGGCGTAGCGTGGGTTGTCAGCACCCGGGGCAAGGCAAGTAATTTGCGCCCCCTAACCCGTGGATTTGCGCCCCCTAACCCTAACCCCCAGGTGTTGCGCCCGGTGCGCCACCCCCCCTGCACCTCCCACGCTACGCCACTGATTTTCAGCAAGTCCCTCCACCCCAGCACACCCCACTCAGGAGGGTCCCCAGTTCTCAAGAGAGACTTTTCAGGAAGCTGCTGGGGAAGGAGGTGGCAGAAAGATTACTTTTCACTAACCCCACTCTCCCCAAGCGCTTCCCTAAATCCCTAAATCTATTACTTACATTTCTGGGTGGCAAAAAAAGGAAACAGAACTTAAGGAACAACTCAGACATGTGGAAGAAACTTGTCAAAAATAAAAACCACTTTGTCTCTAATTCTCTGCACCAATTTATAAGTAAACAGTGCCTCATTATCCAAAAGTTGTTAGCATTCATGGAAGTAAACATATTTCAGTGTTAACATTTTTTTAGTTACTCTGAAACACCTCACCCCATGATAATGTTGCATGAAGATGAACATAAGCAGGGTTTGCCACTGCCTGGATTTGAGCATAAACCCAATTTGTGATTTGCAAACATGGCCACTAAGATGCAACAAAAATGCTTTTTGCTGATAAATGAGAAACAAGCTTTTTATCTGAGGTGAAGCAGGAGAACCAGGAGAAACGTACTGCTGCGACAGGCAGGAGGAAAAAACGGAGGGGAGCGTGACTGCCTCCCACAATTCTTCTCTCCGGCCTGTGACCACGTGGTGAGGATCAAACCACACCATTGGCCCCAATATCCCATGAGGTAAATTGACAGCTATCACCAAGACTACTGACACACTTACAAAATTAATGGTCTGAAAAACATTTATTTTTACTCTGCTTTGTTTTGGTTCTGCTGCACCACAATTTACGCCTCTATTAAAGTGAAACCAAAAACCTGAATAGATACATGTTGAGTGTCAAAAGAGATACATGCTGAGTATCAAATATGTTCATACAGCTTAAGCTTTCTTAGGGTGACCAGGTGAACAAACAACACCTGTTGGAATTCCCTCTACTACAGAACTATTTAAATTTAGTAAAACTGTCAGGGAGAGTAAGCTAGGTCATCCTGTATTTCAGAAGTTGCTCAGGGATTTTGTGTTGATCAAAATATTTCACAACGTTTTTCAAGGACAGCAGTCATAGGTTCACATCTCAATCTGCCTCGCACATTCTCTCAGAACAATACTTGCCATCTTTTCACCTACCTCAGATTTAAGGCACATCATCAACTTGAATCATTATTATTTTAAAAATCAGTAAAACTTCCCTATTCTTGTCCTCAATGCAAGGCTGCAATTCTATACCCACTTACCTGGTAGTGAGCCCCAGTGATATCAGTGGACTTGCTTCTTTCTCGATAGACATGCACAGGATTGCACACTAAATCTTAATTCTTCCTTATTATATTTGGAATCCATACTGACCAATATAGTATACTTTGATACACTGAGCCTATCAGATTTCCAAGAATGAGACATACATTCAGAACAAGGATCTTTTATCCTCCTTACCTTGCAGTTTTTTCAACACAGCTACTTCCATTTTCAGAACCTGCTTTGGTTGCTGAGCTGACTCGACTTTCAATGCAACATTGTCTCGGGTAAGCAAGTCCATTGCATCGTAAATTTCTCCAAACCCTCCACCTCCTATCTTTTTGAACTGTAATGAATAAAAATATTAGTTCTGCATTGTTTAAAAAATACAGAACTTTTGAATTAACAAGCCTAGACTATGAATATTATCTAGCCACTAAATCTGTTACTTTATTAGGTTACCTCTTTCCCTACTTAATGTAAGACTCATTTTAAATTTTATTTCTTAATCTATTAACTACTGTTAATGTGACAAGAAATCAAGCCTTTAGCACAGTGGTTCTCAAACTTTTTTCTCTGGCCCACACTTTCAGAATAAAAAATTGCTCGCACAACACCAATTTTTTATTGATAAGAAATACACTGGAAAACAAAAAGAAACAACTCCTAGCATTGCTTGATTTATAACACGGAACACAACTCCTTTATAATATGATCATAGGGCATCCAGAAAGTATAAAACAATACAGCTACATAAGAACATAAATCATTCCCAAATTATAAACAAGTCTCTATCATATGTACCTTAAGTATGTATACAAACTCAATAAGAAGTGTGAGCTTGCCTTTGCCAAGTGATCTCATCTATTTTAGGCCTCATTTGAGACAAATAAACTCTCATTTCCTCATCAAGACAAATATATTTCATATTTAACAGAGCTGACACCTGCCATCCTCTTCTGTCACACCAGTGTGACTGCCACACCAGTTTGAGAACCACTGCTTTAGTGTCATTTGCCCAGTCCTGTGGAACACCATGCCAATATAAATTCAGTGGCTGCCTTCTTGTGCAAACTGTTAAATGCCTGCTGAAAACGTTTCTATTCCGCTGGGCCTATGCAAACTACTGATGTTTGTTTTTAATTTCTTTTGACTTATTTTTAAGTTTTTATAATTCTACTGTTTGCTGTTTTATATTGTTGCAAACCACTGTGATATATATTTACAATACAGCGGTATATAAATATTTTTATAAATACAGGTAACAGGCATCTTATGTGAGGTTTTTGTTCCACAGGGCCACATTAAGGTAAAGATGAACAACAGCCAGCAGCACTTTTTAAAGCGCTTTTCAAGCTGAGGAAAACCACATCACTTACCTACAGGCACTATGCTCAATGTTACAAACAAATAAACTCTCAGGAAAGAGTTTCTTTATTTGACACTATCAATGTGCCAGAAAAGACCAGCACACCAAAGTACAGGCAAGGAGACTGCTAACTTGTGTATTTATTTGCAAAAAAGTGTCCAAGACGGGGAAATTTCTCCAATTCTATATTACTATGCTTTCATATATTGCTAACAGGATGCAGTTTGTCACTATGTCTTCCTTTTACCCGGTTCCTTGCAATTTTATTTCTTTTTATTTAGTCTAGTGCTTTCATATATCTAGGGAGGAAATAAGAAGGATTTAATATACTTACCACTTTCCATCTTTCTTTGACCAATACTCCTACACTCAGGATATCTGGCTGTTCCCCTCCTCCACTCATTGCAATCTCCTGGGGTGGTGCAGCTGCTATGCAAAGCCTACGTCAATAGAGACCATCCAGCTCCCAAAGGTGGCTTCCATTTAAGCAGAGGCTATAAAGATAAACAGCAATACTTATCAAGTTCATGAGAACTTGATAATTAAAAAATGGCAAAATGAATACCTTCCTAACTCTATTGTAAGAAAGTTATTTTTCAATTTTACAATTCAGAACTGAAATAAAATTTCAAACGAAACAAAAATATTTTAAAATCTTTTACGTAGTGAAGTCAGCTTTCTGCTGTGTGTGTAAGTACGTTCCTTTAGAAATAAAAGTATCTGCAACAGATACCTTTTAAAAAGTTGTAAAGCTTTATGCCAGTTGAAGAGTGTTATCCCTGCCTCAAATGAGCAACATTAGAATATAACATTAATTCTTCTCAATTCTTTCATACACATCAAATTAATTCTTGTAACACCCCTGTGGATAATCCATTATCCTTTTAACACCCCATACTATATGCAGGAGGGTTAAGCTGAGAACCATTGACTTGTATAAGGCTAAAAAAATGAGGTCATGGCCAAGGTTGTGTTCTCTACATAAACCCTTACCATATCAGCTTTCCTTTATTCTAACTCCTCTCTGACCTTCAACACCAAATTATTTCATCAGAGATTGGTAAGAGTTTCTTATCCCCCGCCAGACCACACTCACTATGAAGTCCATTGAAATAGATTATTTTCTCCTTTAAGAAAGCTGTATTACAACTTATATAATAGGACAAAATATACCTTCTATCAATAATGGATCGTTGACAGCTACAGGAGAAACCACTATACAATTCAATGGAGAAAAATACTCACACTATTATTGACGCAAAAATTATTGTAGGTGTCAGATACCCATTGATAGCAAATCTACAGCTCATGTGCAGCAACTTTTAATCTTGGAGGCAATTCACCAGTAGGGTCAGGTGCTTATATATAAACAAAGAGATCTTCCACAGCTTTAGTAGCTCACTAGGCCAATTGCTATTGACAGAGATATTGTGAGTGGGTAAGTTTGCACAGGAGTGCACTCCCATAGAAGGATGCAATATGCAGCTGGAAAAATTGGGAAAACTCAAGTAGCAAAAACGGCCAGAAGTGTTTTTTACCAGCTTAAGCTGATATACCAACTGAGACTATCTGGAGAGCATGGAGCCTGTCTCAGTTGCCCATGCACTAGCAGTATCCAGGCTGAAGTACTATAAGGCACACTTTAAAGACTAAGGCAAAATGCGCCTAGCTATTGGTGACGGCAAGGTAAGTGAAACAAGCTTTGCACCTATATTATACCAAAAGAGGCCAAAGATGATGAGCCACAGAGCAACCCCTATAATGGTTTCTCATATTCATCACAATTTTTTCAACACTTGAGCTCCAACTGTTGACTCAACAGTTTTGACAACTGCCTGCAGCACCACAAACTGCAACCAAGCTGAAGGATGTTTCATTGGGTGGAGGATGTTTAGAAGAAGTTATAACAATAGACTGCATAATTTTCATATCCAAGCACAATTCAAAGTCTTGGTGTTGACCTTTAAAGTCCTAAACAGCTTCAGCCCTGTATACCTGAAGGAGCGTCTCCACCCCCATTGTTCAGCTTGGACACTGAGGTCCCCAGCTCCAAGGGCCTTCTGGCAGTTCCCTCATTGAGAGAAGTGAAGTTACAGGGAAACAGGCAGAGGGCCTTCTCAGTTATTGCATCCACCCTGTGGAACGCCTTCCTGTCAGATGTCAAAGAACTAAACAATTATATGACTTTTCGTAGACAGCCCTGTTTTGGGAAGCTTTTAATGTGTGACATTTTGTTCTTTTATATTTTGTTGGAAGCTGCCCAGAGTGGCTGTGGTAACCCAGTCAGATGTGTGGGGTATAAGAAATGAATTATTATTATTATTATTATTATTATTATTATTATTACTATATCTCCATAACATCTGAATCAGGAGAGGCCACACAGCTCCTGGACTGGTACCTGGACACAGTGGTGCCACAATGCTGGCAAAATGGAGGCACTGTGGGTGAGTGGTTCCCATGCTTCAATCTGAAGAATTGGCACTTTTATGTGTGCTGCACAATACTCATTCTGCAGCTCTAAGAAATTTATCTTTTAGCATGGCATTACCTATACTACCTGCCTACTGACATCAGACAAATGCCTTCACTATACTCTTTTTGGAGCCTGCTTAAAACGTTTTTGTTTAGGTAGGCCTATGCAGACATACAGAAGCATAGAATCGTAGAGTTGGAAGGGACCCTGAGAATCATCAAGTCCAACCCCCTGCGATGCAGGAATATGCAGCTGTCCCTTACGGGGATCAAACATGCAACCTTGGCATTATCAGCACCACACTCTAACCAACTGAGTTGATGTTGAAATGCATTCTTTTTTGATGTTAATTTTAATTATTTTTAAATGTTTTAACTGTTTTTATTGATAGTTTTACTATTTCTTGTGAACAACTTAGAGGCTTTACTAAAATCAAGTGGTATTTAAATTTTGTTAATAAAAAAATATATATTGTTATGAATGTGAATGGGCACTTGTATCGGGCTTATGGACTCCTCCTCCATGCACAAAGGGAGGAGACCAAAGCTTCTACTTGCTGTTCGCAACAAACTGTCAGTTCCCATTTCATATGAATATGAGGAACTGTGGCTTGTTCAAGCTATTGTTTGTGTTCCTGTGCTTTATTGCATGGAAGAGATATAGGAGGATTTCAAACCCTGTCGGCAAATATGCCTGAAAAGTGACTGTTGCCAGGGTCATGCTGGGATGTGTCATGATGATTTACACTGCTGAATGCAGTTTGGTGGATTTGTGACCACCTAAGTAGTGGAATGATGCCTTGGAGACATTCTGCCATCACTATGCATTGATTGGGGACATTCTACCATCACCATGCACTGATTGGTTGCTTCTATCCATGATTGATGAAACGGTGATGATGCACCAAGCTACAGTTAGTATGTGTCAGCAATGTTGCCACAGATGCTGTGTGCATATGTACACAGAGTGTTACTACATTTTCTGTAGTTTAAAGCAATATCATTTTGCCTTTTCTCCTAAGCACATGTAGAATCCTGACTTCACTAAGCTAACATTCCACCAGTATTAAGGCACCACAGGTTTGTTTCTCCCATAACATATTGCTGAACTTTGGAGATTTGTTGTACAATAACTAATACAAGTTCAACATAATATTTCCATACATACTGCTTTGGAGCAGACAATTCTTAATGATTCTTGCTCACCCATAAACAAGAAACAAAAGAAATCCATGGTTTATATTTATGGAAACCACAGGCAGACTACCAATGCAAGAATCACAATATTTTTTTCCTCTCAGATTTAACTGACTTTGCTTGACCTCCATATAGAGGAGTGTGAAAGAACTACAGATACTATTTATAACCATGATTTCACATATCTGTAGCACCTACTGCATTTATGGACAACTATTTAAACTAACCATCTAATCAACTATCAGAAATGTTGCGACCATTGTTTTAGCATTCTCAATATTTAATGACAGGTGGTGAATAAAAATAAACAGTCTTACAAATGTGGAGATAGAAGAACAAGAAGCCTAAAAACAATAATCTGGGAAGCTATTAAGAAAAGGATCAATCCCTTTTAACCTATTAGGAAAGGAAACACTGCAGTCACCTTTACAAAACAGCAAAATCCCCTATTGAGCATTGTGTTATTTTGTTTAAGAATATTTATAGCCTGTCCTTCAACTTGATAGATCCCAGAACAGGGTACAAAATATAAATTTATAAAATCACATAGAATAAAAGGCAACCATAAAACCAATGCGAACAGTTTGAGCAGCTAAAACAATAGAGCAGGCAATCCTATCACCAAAAAATAATATACTAAAATTCTGGATGTGCCCGGGAAAAAGTCACTACATATGCCCCAACCATTTGTACACAGAGAAGAGCTCCTTGGAATATCTTAGCGCATGGACAGGATGGTATGGAGATAAGCTATGGAGATCTTTGGACCCCAAGCTGTTTATCACTTTATGGTAAACAGCACCAGCAATCTGAATACAGCCCAGAAGCATATAGGCAGGCTGTGTAACTCCCTCAGAATCAGTATGATGAGATTTCATTTGGATGAACTAGTCAACAATCTTACAGCATGTTCTGCATGAACTGCTGCTTCCATCTCAACTTCTTGGGCACCCCAACACAAAACACATTATAGTAACCAAAATAGGAGCTTACCAGGGCATGCATCACTATGGCAAAGCCATAGCCAATGAACTAATTGAAGCTGGAAAAGGACACGACACTTGGTGCCACTGAGGCCATATGGGCTCAGTTACGAAGCTGGATCTTGAAGTACCACCAGTCTACATACCTGACCCCTCAAGGAGAAGGCAAGCCCCTCTAAAGCAAGGTGTGCAGCCAGTTCCTGGATATAAGAACTACCTACCCACAACACCTCTTTATTATAGCAATTCCATTTTAGTTTACTGACTTTCATCCAGCCTATTGTTTTTGTTATATGCCAGCTAATACAGACACTATTTTTCAAGTAATTAATACTAAAGAATGTAGCCATCATCCAAAGATGTATCCAAGAGCTAGCTCATTCCCAATGAAAGTTCTGATGTCGCTCCCTTTGAACACAACATTCCTACACTTTATCACAAATGGCTTTTGGAAATCCAAGCCAAAAGCTTCCTTGGACATGAGGAACCAGTTAACAGTTCTTTTAATTCCAGTACTGCAGCATCAGTACTACTGCTATCTCCACACTGAATTTTCCATGAAGATATTATTTTAAAAACCCACACCACTCTTGAGAAGGAAGAGAGATTTCTAGTTTTGTAAACAAAATAGGTTCTCCTCAGTGAGCTGTAATGCCTTCCATATTACATCACAATTCATACAGAATAAGTGTGGACATGCCTAGACCCCACTCACTTTTGCCAACAAGCACATCCATGTTGAATGACATTTCATTGCCCAATCAGGCAATGAAATTAGAGCCACATCAGGCCACTACAATCCTCACCACAATGCAACTCCTTCCACACCACAAGAAACTAATGCTACATACCAAGATGCAAAGGTGAATCATTAAGGCTATATGAAGTACAATTAATCTTAAATTTAGGAAAATATGCTTGGGTCTGCAGTTGCCCTTCCATGAATAGAAGAAAGGGCTCCTTCTGCTTATGGAAAGGCCTTTGCTCCAGCTGAGATTTCCACTTGCAGAAGGAGGAAGTCAACTCAACCTTTCCCCCACAGTCCCACACTTGCCCTCCACAGCAAGAAAGGCCTCCTCCAGTTCTACCAGCAAGTGTCTTATGAATTAAGTTCTGTTCATAAGATCTCAGGATTCAAACCAGAATTGGGGCAGAAGGAATCTTTTTACTGAAAAGTATTGACATATTCCATCCAGTGTACTATCCAAAAAAGAAACCCAACACACTAGCACTAGCAGATCATTTTACAATATATGTTTCCAATAAACTTAAAGCAATGTAACATTTTTCAAATGTTACTGGCGGGGGGGGGGGGGGCAACATGTTTTTATGGCCCAAGTATCAAAGACTATTCAAATACAGTAATCATTAATTCTAATTAAAAACCAGCAATATATGAACACTGAAATTCTTCCAAAGCTATTTAAAAAACCCAATGTTCTGTCTCTTTAAGGGATGCTAGACACAGCTTATCCAACAGAAAAACAAGGAATAAATCAATGTACTGCATAGTTTATGTCAAGCCATTATAACACACCAGCTTTCTGTTTTGCAACTTGTAATAATTGTATTCTGCTGCCACCGCCACCACTCCTAAAATAAAACTCTAGGGCTGTGTTTTAGTAAGGTCATGTGAACCTTACACTTAGAACAGATCACATCAGTCAGATTAAAATTTTCGTCAGCTGAGAGATACAGTCACAGACAAACTGGTGAACTGGAACACGGTAGTCATTCTGAACAAGTTATAATCTGTTTGTATTTAACCAAGCTTTTATCCGATAAAAAAGTCTATTACGTTCCAAAAATATATTCTTTGTATTTTACCAGCCTAGGAAGTGTTTTACGCTTTTCTTACTAAATTAGGATGCATTGTGCAACTTGTTTACTCCAAACTCAGTTCTTAAAAGTATGGAGATGTTTTCCCTAAGAAGACAGTGTCGAGGAGGTATAAGCTGCATCCTAACCTTCACAGCGGGTGGCGTGGTGGGTTAAACCACAGAGCCTAGGGCTTGCCGATCAGAAGGTCGGCGGTTCGAATCCCCGCGACGGGGTGAGCTCCCGTTGTTCGGTCCCAGCTCCTACCAACCTAGCAGTTTGAAAGCATGCCAGTGCAAGTAGATAAATAGGTACCACTCTGGCGGGAAGGTAAACGGCGTTTCCGTGCATTGCTCTGGTTCACCAGAAGCGGCTTAGTCATGCTGGCCACATCACCCGGAAGTTGTACGCCGGCTCCCTTGGCCAATAAAGCGAGATGAGCACCGCAACCCCAGAGTCGTCCGCGACTGGACCTAATGGTCAAGGGTCCCTTTACCTTTAACCTTCACACCAACCCCATTTTGTGCATCATTTTTTCTTGAATGGACGTGTTAGAAGACACACACAGTACATCCCACCCATTCAGATTCTGCAATAATCCCTTCCAGTACTTGCCCCCCACAAAACCTTAAAGCCCAGACAAGTAAAGCATCCCATCCCTTGTTTTCCACATGCTTTTTTCAGTCTAAAGGACTTCAAAGCTCCCTTGCTTTTTTGAACTCCAAGAGAACAAGTGATGCCAAATACTGTCTTTCATTATTATGATATTTTTTCTCTTTTGTCTTGGGACAAATCTGCATAAGTTTCTTCTACTTCCCATATGAGCACACAACCAAAGGAAGGCAAGATTACTATTCACAAGACTTGATCAGAGACCAGGGATCAGTTCCAAACATTTAAAGAAAGAATCCCACTGAAAATATTTTGAAACAGCTACTCACAGAAATTTATGTAAACTCAAGCCTTGGCACATCTCACTTATAATTTAAATATTGATTATCAGTGCCAAGAACGTTTGATATAGTGCAGGATATTCTGCACTAATATCAGACTCTCTTTCTCTGGGTAAGTGCTATTCTGTCATATTCTTTACTTCACTGCTTTCACCATGAAAGTTTTCAACATTGTGGTCGGGCAAAAAAAAGTATTCTAGATGACACAATATATAAAATATACTGCAAAGGTTTTTGAAAGTTACGGGTCCTTTAAAATATTCACCTTCATTGTTGTGGTTCATTTGATACTTCTCTGCAAATGCATTTTCAATGACTGGTTTAAATACATCATAAAAAAATTACTTTATCTCATTTTACACACCTTGGGCTGCAACCCTATGCACAGTTACC
This sequence comes from Podarcis pityusensis, assembly GCF_964106645.2. NCBI lineage: Eukaryota > Metazoa > Chordata > Lepidosauria > Squamata > Lacertidae > Podarcis > Podarcis pityusensis. The sequence goes on from NC_138028.1 coordinate 45,425,975, forward strand.
TGGGAGTATATCCAGTTTATCTCAGTGGGGCTTATTTCTGAACAAACAACAGCAATAAACACAAAAGGTCAAGACCACACTAAGCAAAAAATGTGAAATGTATATAATCTTTATAAGAATAACAATTGCTGGCTTAAAAACCATTTGGTATGTCCCAATCATAGAAGCAAATTTAAAACATTACCTGCTATTGCCTAAAATAACTATTTCCTGACTAACCAACATCAGAGCAAGTTTATTTATTTCAAGAAATTTATAAACTGCTTGATTATTTTTTAAAATCTGAAGTCATCTACATATATTAGTCTTAAATAACTTGTATGGTAGGATATATCTGTGATATATCTTACTGTTACTAACAGAAAATGCTAGTCTCAAAGCATCTATATTTTAGCATCATTCTGAAACCCACCAATACTTGGTGCTATACTTAAGGTTAAGTATCATTTAACCATCCCTCTTGCTGTTTCATGGTAGAAAGACACAACATTGCCAACCCTCTCTAGCAGATTTTCTCTACACCCATTGCTGGCAGTTGGTCTCTTTAAAGATCTCTGGCAGAGGACCATACCTCTCTCTTTTAAAAGAAAGTCTATGTATCTGTATTCATATCTTCATGCAACTGCTGATAGCAGCGGCAATGTTTAGCCTCAGCCTCCATCTGCCTGTATGCCAGAGCATATTTGTATGACTAAAGGAAACACAGAAGCATCAACATTAGCAGATTTACAAGTCAAGCAGCCTAGTTTTCCCCTCGGGGAGCAATGAAAGAAAGGCAGGGAAAGCCAGACCTTTGCCGAAATAAGCGAAAGAGCTCTTTTCCCACCACCCCGCAGAGCCTATATTTTTGCAGCAGAACCGCTCTCAAACCGCGAGAGCATCACTTGCCATTTCATCGGTACCAGGCAGGAAACTTCTGCGATGCGCCTCACCGCTGCTGCCCAGTTACCAAACACCCACAACGAGCAGCTCCCCCGCTCCCCAACCCTGCAAAGCGAACAGAGGGGGCCTTAGGAGAAGACACACCAGAAGTGGCCACGCGCTGCCAGATCTTCTCCCATCCGAGGCTGGGAGATGATTCCGCCCCCCCTAATAATGCAGCATCCCCGCCCCCCTCCTGCCCCTGCACGGAAAACCGGGATAGATAACCGGCGGGACGAAATTACGGGTGATTTACTGATGCTCTGAAGGTTACCCTCCGTGTAGCCTCCTCCTCCGATCCCAAAAACCCGGCGCTGCTCCCTCCGCTATTAAGCTCTACCAGAGGCGCATCCCGCGAGGCCCCGCCAACCCCCCCCCCGGCGCCTCCGAAGCAGCATCCCTCCCGCCGCCGCCGCCGCCGCCGCCCCCCCCGACCAGGCGGGCCGGCGGCACTTGCGCACACCCCGCCGAAGCGGCCTTTCGCTGGCTGGGGGAGGCCAAAGGCCGGGTGACGACCGCGCTCCCCCACCCCATGCCCCGCTCGCCAGCCCCTGAGGGGAAGCGCCTACCTGGAACGCGGCGGCCGGCGCTCCTTCCCCCTCAGAGCGAGGCCGGCGCGGGGTTCACTCTTCCTCTCGAGGGCCTCCGAGGAGAGAAGGAAACGCGGCTGAGGTGGTGGTGGGGGGAGGCGATATTACCGGTTGTCCCGCGGCGCCCTCCGGTTCAGCCCGGCGCAGCCCAGCAGCAGGCTCCTGCCCATGGCTTGCGAGCAAGCGGCGCCGTCGTCGCCTCCGCCGCCGCTGTCTCTATGGTGACTGCGGGGCCGGGCCGGACTAGGCGCAGGGAGAGAGCCGCGAGGCGCAGGGACCGGCGGGCGGGGCAGCTAACGGAGGCGACAGGCAATCCAGTCAGCGGCTCAGCGGCAGTCGCCGAACGGCCGTTGTCTCTGTCGCTGCAGGGTTAACCGCTTCGTCGCCAACTCTCCGCCGCCTCAGCTGCAGTCCCCGCAGGACGCGACTGGCCCGTCCCCCTCGCTCCTCGCTCGCTCCACCTTCGCAACAAGCCCCCTCCTTTTCCCTTGCCCTCCATCCAAGGGCCAGTGAGCCAGCTATTCCCTCTAGGGTGCCCGCCCACCCTTCCGACGCCTTGAAACGCTATTGGGTCGTTCGCGAGGAGCCCGTTGAGCAGATTGGACAGCGGACCCATCAGTCGCCCGGCGGGCGACCGTCTCTTAGAAACGCCGCTGTGCTCACGTTTGCTTATGAGGCGAATCCAGCGAGTTTGTTCGTACTGCGCTGGTCTGAAGAGAATTCTGGGAATTGTAGTTTAGCCCGGCCTTTGTCGGAAAGGGTCTTTTAAGGATTTCCCTAATGGTAGCTTGCAGAGAGGTGGTGGTTGGTGGCTGCGTCATGGGGGCTTGACAGATGGCTGTCGATGTTCTCTTACAGGCTGGGGTTTCCTCTTTTTCGGAATATTAAAGTACCGAAACGCGCGCTGGTAAAAGTCATTTGTTTTCCCGTAACAAAAAGGGAAATAATGTTTATTGCTATGAGCCACTCAGGATTAAGGCTGCAGAAGCCACTAAACTGGGAAGTATACTGAAAAATCAGATGTTTTTGGTGGGGTCTTTAGTAAAAAGTGCAATAATTGTTTGTGCAGTATATCCAAAGTAAGCTGAGAAAACCCAAAGAGAAAAAACCTTGGGCTCAAGCTCATTAAAAAAAACCAGCATCAGTGTGCAATGGCAGTAGACACACACACAGAAAGGGGTTGAAAAGATAACTGCCCCACATTCTTCCATAATTTTTGTGGAAGGAACTTTCTGTGTCCTAACATGGTCCACCAGCCCTCAGTTTCGAGATACAAGTTTGGGGAGCAAAAGGGGCTTCTGAACAAAACAGAACAGCTATGTTTCAAAAATAATGTGATTTTTAAAATGCCAATATGCACAACACATTTATACAAAAATGTGCATAGAGGGCTTTTTAAAGTAGAAAAGCAACATGAGTCAAATCCGTGGGTTGTGTAGTGGTTAGAGTGCCATACCTGGGAAAAGGCCTGTGCAGAGATTTTCTGAGACCCCAGGGAAGGGGTTCAGTTATAAACTGAAACGGAAAAGGAGCTGGTCTCTGGGGGTCCCCCAGCCATCTTAGACCTCTGAGGCCTGGAGCAGGTGTACCAGGCTGCCTGGGAGACCAGGGTTTGTATGGGACCTTATTCACTGGCAGCAGAAGAGCATCTCTGCCATACCTGAAGCCTATACCACATTTTGCTAATTTGACATACTTTTAAAAAAGTTATATTCCAGCACATTACAATATACCGGTACCAACACTGATATATATTTAAAACGGGTGGGGGGGGGCAGAATCTATATTTATAATTTTATAATTAGTCCATTTATATTACAGAACTTAAGGGTGGTAGGAAACTGTTCCGCAATCTGCCCAGAATGGGATGATACCTCATTTAAGGTGATAATGCAGGAGGCCTCCATTGTTTAAAAGTACTAGGGTGCAACATAAAATAACAGAGAGGCATCATATTTCTCCCTATCATTTTACCATTTGATACCATACGTAAATGCATACTCTATGTAACTGTGGAGCTAAGCATTTTCCCAGACAGAATTGTAATGCATTATACCCAAATTCATTTCGGAATAAAATAAAGCCTTGGGGAAATTCTTTGTCATTGCTTACCGCTTCCTGTAAAACAATATCTTGCATACTCTGCTTTGGAAGATTGTATTTAGGTCAAATAGCTTTGCTAGTAATTCTAGAGGTCAGAAAGCAGACTTAGGACTGATTGCCTTAAGTCATAGATTATCATTACACAGAACACTATTTCAAAATGTAATTTGTTGTTACTCTCATTTATTTCCATATTTAAACTGGTAGCCAAGAAAATTATTCCAGAACCTTACAGTTTAACCCATCAATAAGAATTTTGATCCCATGATTCAAAAAAATGGTATATAGTGTATACCATGTGCAGTGATGGATGCCACAAATTTCTAGTGCCGTAAGATATTACAAACCATGGTTTTTTACCATATATAAGGAAAGGAGGAAAGGTCAGGGAAGGTGAAAAAAGGAGATGCAATCCAGTAGTGTGGCAGTAAATTTTGAACTACATCCAACTACGTCCTAAAATCTAGCCAGCTGTGTTGGTTATTTCACATACACCCCTCCCAAGAGCAGCTGTATATCACATAAAACACTTTGTGGTCTTTTCTGATTAACAGTGGTATATAAATACTTAAAATAAATAATGGAACAGCTCTGCCAGCAGCATGCTCTGCTGGTGTTATTTGAGGTGTTATGTGTAGCTTATGTTCTGCTGGTGTAGCAGAGTTTCTACTGACTCCTATAGCCCCTCGTCAGAAGATCTAGATGAACGTTTACCAACCTAGTACCCTCCAGAGTTTGACCACAACTTCAAGCCAGCAGGGCCATGGTGATGGGAGCTGTAGTCCCAAACATCTGGAGGGCACTAGGTGGGTGAAGACTGATCAAGAGTATAGGCCTTTTGCCCTTAATAATTTTTGAGGGGGTAGGAGAGACTCTTATAGTCCAGAATAGCACTATTCTCATTATACACTGACCCCTGGATTTAGTGTCTTGATTGATAAGTACTTAGCTATAAACTTGACAAGATCACTAGATATTCTTATATCATGCATGGTAAACCACTTAAGGTACCAGTTGTGCCAGCTCTGCTTAGGGAAGTTTTTAATGACTGTTGTTTTAATGTATTTTTAATATTAAGTTGGAAGCTGCCCAGAGTGGCTGGGGAAACCCAGCCACGTGGGCAGGGTATAAATTATTATTATTATTATTATTATTATTATTATTATTATTTTATTATTTTATTATGTTTTTAGCTTTTTTTCATTTATTTTGTTATGGTTATGTGTTGGTTTTAAATTATATTTTATATGTTATATAAATGTTATATATATATGTTATGTACAATACCCTGGAATCTTTTGATGAAGGATGGTTAAGAAATAGTTTAAATAAATAAGCTGAAACAAAATATTGTTTGAACTGTATGCTGCCTTCTCCCCTGCCCCCTGCATGCCTTCATTCTGTTGAGATTAGGGAGGGGTGGGCATTATTATTAATTATTAAATTTCTATACTGTCCTTCAGGGTGGTTTACACTACATTAAGTGTCAAAAAGTTAACATCTCACTTACAGTTGGGTTATATGAGCATGGGAACTGTATATTAAGGCAGTCTGACCCAACAGCTTGGTGCCTGCCCACCCCCATGTCATTGGACTCCAAATTCCATCCACCCTAGCCAGTGTTGCCAATGGGCAGGGATGAGGAGAGTTGTAGTTTAGCAACATCTGGAGGACACCAAGTTGTAGAAGGCTATATTAAGACATAAGATAAATGGTCATGAGTGCCACCACTGTAAGAAAGGTACAGATACATGTGAACAGAGGTATAAAGGAGATTCCAAAGGGATTTTCTTGATGGACTATGGGAGTTGAGAAAGTGGTTGTGGGAAGGGGAGCAGTAACCACAGAGGGGTAGAGCAAGTGAAAGGGAAAAGGTGTCTTGCCTTATGTCACAATATAGTGTAGGATAAATCTCCTTACTAATCATAGGCTTTAGCCTTTAATAAGACCTACTGAAACAAGAGTGGAATTCTACAGATATGAGACACCTAACCCATTATATCAAAGCATAGCTTATTGCAGGCATTATTCAGCATGGCAAGGTAAAATGACAAACTCCTTTCTTGTGTCATCTGGAAAAGTTTGGCTGTAGTGTACATTTATGTCACTAATATCAGAATCTGCAGCAATACAGTAATACATTGTTTTTTTAAAAAAAATGAAGTGAGGAAACAAATTCTCTCACCTTGGTTCAAATTTAAGACAGAATCCTAGGACAACATAGATAACAACTTTATAAGTGTGCTAAATTCTTAGCATAATTGAATCTAACTTGGCTTGGCCATGAGATCATCAGCTGACTATTTGTAAGATGGAACAAGCATTCACAGTATCATTATACCTACTCTGAGTAGTGTTTACTTTACAAAATGTCATAAAGCCATGGTGTCATCGCTTTATAAATGTTAAAAAGCTTTTGTCTGTCTTAAGGGACTCTATTTAAACCATGCAGTTGTGCAACATATTCTTAAACACAGCATAGCATAGCCTGCTTCATAATAACATCAGTGTCCAGTTGGGAATGCTTTCTTAATTAATGTTCAAAAGACAGAAAGTCCCATATACATTAGCTAAAGACTAATAAATGTCTCAAGCGGCCAAAGAGGGCATGTAAACCAATAAAACAGACCTTGTCGAGTATTAATGCTGTGCTACAGGACTCATGTGTCTCCAGACTGAAAGAGGAAGGAAAATAAGTGCTGCAGATGGGAACAGAACAGGGAGGAACAAAGAAAGTGGCCCCATTAATTATGCTAAGCCTTCAAGTCTCTTCCATTAAATGACAAAATTGTTCATTTGAAAGATTGCCTGGAAGATATGAACAAATACATTTTTAAAATGTAGTAAGAAATAGAATATAGTGGAAGAGAAGGACAATATAGCTTTCAGTTCAGTTTATACTGTAAATAATTTAGGACATTTATTTTACCATATTTATACTCATGTGTGTGTCCTAGGGCTCATCCAGACTTCCTTTTGTGCCATGTTTCTAGGCGCAGGTCTGGGCTTTAAAGCTCTGTGTCCAAGTGGTGGTATTTTTTGTCCTGGGAAAACTTGTGTTTTACCACCAAATTGGAGCAAACGCAGTGCAAAAGGAAGTAAAAGGCTTACAGGATAAGATGAGACAAAGTTAAGAGAAGAGTTTTGGAGAATATCTTAGAGAGTACAGTGGTACCTTGGGTTAAGGACTTAATTCGTTCTGGAGGTCCGTTCTTAACCTGAAACTGTTCTTAACCTGAAGCACCACTTTAGCTAATGGGGCCTCCTGCTGCCGCCGTGCCGCCGGAGCATGATTTCTGTTCTCATCCTGAAGCAAAGTTCTTAACCCGAAGCACTATTTCTGGGTTAGCAGAGTCTGTAACCTGAAACTTATGTAACCTGAAGCGTATGTAACCTGAGGCACCACTGTATAATATTCAATTCAACCTGCAAGTGGAAGTAAACATGTGAGCAGCAAATAATATCAAACAAAGGAAGATTTGAGATAAAAATGGGTAGAAGATCAGGATATGCAGCTGATAGAATGCCATGGAGAGGTGGACTGGGAAGTCCTTAGGAAATGGATATGTGATGGCAGTGCTTTTTTCTGGGAGGACACTGGAGAACGCATACCCCTAAACATTTTGTGAATCTAAGTTTGGCCTCATTGAGGCGCAGTATTTCAATATGAGTAGGAAAATGAGAGCACCCCTAAACATTTTTTAGAAGAAAAGTATTGTGTGATGGACAGTATATGATGTATGTACAACAGTTATAAAAATGCATAAATACCGGTATGTGTTGTTGTTTTTAAGGATAAGCCACCATAGACAAAGAAAAATCCATGCAGGTGCCCAGAGCCTATTTAGATGTTACTTAGAATCATAAAATTGTAGAGTTTTAAGGGATCCCAAGCATCATCCAGCCCAACTCCTTCGATGCAGGAATCACAGCAAGGACTAAATGTTCTCCCAGTTAAGAGTATCAAATTGCAGTCGCTCATCCTACAAGAAAGCAGCAAGTTCTGGTTGTCATAGCCAGCATCAATTTATCTGAGTGCAGAATCTCTCCAATTTGCCCCCTGAAAGAATGGAGGAAGGGATGAAGTTTTGGTTCCCAAACAGCTGGAAACCCAAGTTTGGGAAACCCTGCTTTACGCTAATATTTGGATTGCAAGCCTTGCATTGCACATTATTTATTTTCCTAGTTTAGGCTGAAATCCTTATCCCATTTACTGGGAGTAAGCTCCACACACACACAACTGTAGTCTTTTAAGAATCTGTTATGTACTGAGTTGAATAGGATCCAAACGGCAGCAGTCTGATTGGTCCTAGAACAATAGGATCCAAAATGCAGCAGTCTGATTGGTCCTAGAACAATAGGATTCAGAATGCAGCAGTCTGATTGGTCCTAGAACAATGCAGAAGTATGATTGGTTGGCAGGAACCACCCAATCCTGCTCCAGATAGAAGTGAATCCACAACCTGATTGGCTTACAGTAGAATTCCGGAATTAGCCAATCATGTGCAGCCCATTGTGTAAATAATGTATATAAAGCAGATACTGTGAGGGGACTTTCATTCATTCCTCCTCACCACTATGAGCTGAATAAAGAGCATGAAATCACTTTGCGACTCTGAGTATATTTCAGAATCTGTCAGAATTTGGCTCATATTTGTACAATTTATATATTAATTTGCTGTTTTATAAAAATTTTATTAATTTTATTAACATTTGCTGTCTTTTATTAAAGAAATAAAGCTTTCAGTGGCTACTAGCCATAATGGCTATGTTTGAGGCAATACACATCTGTATACCAGGTGCTGGGAATCCCAAGTGGACAGAGTACAGTTACATTTGGGTCCTGCTTGCAGGCTTCCCTTTAGATCCTCTGGTTGCTACTATGAGAACAGGATGTGGGACTAGATATGGACCTTTGCCCTGACCCATCAGTAATGTTCATTGGGCAAAGACTCCCCTACCCTCTCTCTGGTGTGTACAGCAAATGCAAATGTTACTTGAAATGCAGCTGTGTTGGGGGACAACCTTCCTGCGTTTAAAGACATTCTTTTACATAGCCAAAAAGAGGATGAAGGAGGAGAATGGAGGAGAGTATACAGTTAGACCAGTAGTGATGTATGGAAGTGAGAGCTGGAGCATAAAGAGACTGATCGCCGAAGAATTGATGCTTTTGAATTATGGTGCTGGAGGAGACTCTTGAGAGTCCCATGGACTGCAAGAAGATCAAACCTATCCATTCTTAAGGAAATCAGCCCTGAGTGCTCACTGGAAGGACAGATCGTGAAGCTGAGGCTCCAATACTTTGGCTACCTCATGAGAAGCGAAGACTCCCTGGAAAAGACCCTGATGTTGGGAAAGATGGAGGGCACAAGGAGAAGGGGACGACAGAGGACGAGATGGTTGGATAGTGTTCTTGAAGCTACCAGCATGAGTTTGACCAAACTGCGGGAGGCAGTGGAAGACTGGAGTGCCTGGCGTGCTCTGGTCCATGGGGTCACGAAGAGTCGGACACGACTAAACGACTAAACAACAATAACAACAATACAGTTAGATGACAGGTGAGAAGCAGGGAAGTAGAGACAAATGGCAGGGCTACCAGCAGAGAGAATTTGGACACTGGCTGGGGAAGAATTTTTAAAGTAAAACACACAAGTGGATATTCATGCCAATACTGCCATCTATTGTTTTGTGTCTTTCACTGCTAATAACGACAGGAGTCAACAAAACAGTAGCGCATACATTATTCATTATTTGCCTTAAGGCATTTGAAGCCCTTCCTAGCCCTGATTCCTGAGCGGGGTATTTTGGTAGACAAATGTTTCAAGTGCTATACAGAGTTAAGGTTTCTGAATGGTTTTCCAAAAGAAGGAATTGTCCCTTTCTGAATAGCAATCTGTCTAGATTCCTTTTGGTATAACTTGCAGGCTCCACTTCCATAACAGTGGTTTCCAGCAAAACGTCCGCCATTAGATTAGGCAACCCAAATGGAGAAGCAAACTGATACCCCCCTGCCAGTCTGCAAATACAGCAAATTCATGCTTCTGAAAGAAAACCCTGTGTGTTGTTTTGAGCCCCAGCTTTGTCTCCAGTCTCTCTACTTCACTATCCTTATTTATGCCCAGGTTTCGTTATTTTATTGGAGGCAAGCAAAGGCTACCAAGAGCACAAGCCGTAAAACTGGACTGGCTCCCTAGTACACATGTGATGGTTTTGCCCAAAAATTATTCCCTTTGGAGGAAAAATAAAAGATCAAATGAGAGGACAAGGCAGGCATGTCTCCTTACCCTATGCAAAGGTGTTCACTTCAGCATGATGCTTTTGAGAAACAACTCATCAAACGGCAATATCTTATAACAAAGCACAGGAAACACACAATTTTTTGGATAATGTCATGTAACATGGATTAAAAACGCAGCACTGAAATCACAGTGAATGTACAGTAAACGGGAGAGTGAACACAACCTAACCTAAATCAAATTTTTCTTATGAGGGCTTTAATACAGAAATCTAAGGGCAGCCAATGGATTTGTGAAGACTGGTGGTGGTGGGGAAACAGGTGAAAGTGGGTGCCCTGAGAGCAACCACAGGGGTTTCAAATTACATTTGGTTAAGTGGCATGTTTTGCAGGGTTTAACATGAAGACATAAGTCTCCTACAATAAATCTCTTAGGCATGATTAGGGATGCAGCGGGGATTAGCAAGGGCTGGCACAGAGAAACCATTTTCTCTGTCTGTCCTCTCAAGTGCAGCACTGATGTGACAGGAGCCAAACCGTCCTGAGGCTGGGGGATTCAGCCTCCCCTCCAAAACTGGCCACACTGCACCAAGCGCCCACTCTGAGAAGATGCTCAGAGCACTAAAACAGGTTAGTGGCTTTATTCCCATCAACTTTTCGTTTTAAAGAAGCACATATGTGTGGAAAAAACCTTTTCTCTCTACCCTTACTAAATCTAATCTGTGCCTCATTGCTATATTGTATTTTGAAGCAGCCTTTTTACTTTCCGTTTTGCTGGTAAATTTGTGTCCGATGTAGCTCTGTCTAAAAGAAACTGTCTGGAGTGTGATTTAATATAGGAATAGCAGAAGGATGAAAATGCTGCAACATGTTGCATTTGGTACCGTTTTCGAAGTGCATGTTTAACAACAGGACAGTTCCTATGCATTTCAATGAAGCTCCTTCCATGATAAGTGCATATAGAATTGCAGTCTGGATGAGGAAAAGTATCAACAATGGAAAAAAGAAGAAGGTCCATATTGGTTGTACGCCAGCTTTGCTTTTTAAAAAAGAAAAATGTATTTCTCAGTTTTTCTTCATTAACAGAATATAGCTATTCCAGAGAGAGAGAGAAAGGAAAGGGATTTGTGATTATTGAACACAGGCGTAATAAAAAATATGAGGTTGCTAATACTCCCTAGCAATTTAAACAGACAAGTGTTGCCTCCAAAGGGTCAATAGAAATAAAAGCTCAATTATTTCTATTTTCCAGGTAGAACCTAATGCGTGCAGCATAATCCTATGCATGTCTACTTGGAAGTAAGCCACATTTATTCAAGGGAACTTCCCAGGTGTGTATAGGATTACAGACTTAAAGGATAGCATTATATGCAGACAATATAGGACACTGCAATGTTGTTTTTGTTTAGTTTTTACTGCAAAGCACAAACATTAGACTGCAAAGGCAATCTAATGTTTGTGCTTTGATTGTCTTCAAAAAGCCTTTAACTGTGATGCACTTGTAATCTATAAAGTTTATCTGGAATGATAAAAAGGCTAGTAAAAGAAATACATTTATTTGAAGACCTATTCACAAAAATGGATTTGCAATACTTAACGTTATCTAACTATGTACTCTCATACAGCACAAATTTGCAAACCATTTAGAGTACCTTTGCTCCTCCTGGGGAATCAAAATCATAGCACTGCAGACAGCCATCCTTGAATAGTGAATTGATGGGATCAGGTTGTTTATTATCAGATTTACAAGCCCAATTTTATGTATCAGATTTACAATCCCAAACTTTAAGATTAATTTATAACAATATTTCCATTTAGGTCGATTGTTTCTAAGCAATAACTCAGGCATAAGGCAATTTTAGTGGTTTCCAAAAGTATATCTCAATTATCTTTAAGAAACTATCGTGGTCTCTTCATATATCAAATATATATTACATGTCAACATGACTGAAAGACCTGCAGATCCAATGGGAACATTACACTTAGGACACCTTATGGGTAAAACAATTCATCTTCTTTAGGGCCCTATTCATGGGTGTTGCCAGGGGGCTGGGAGGGGCAGCTACCCCCTCCCAAATCAATAAAAATACATAGCTAACTGAGGTTCTGCCCCCCTAACAAAAGGCCCACCCCCTAACAAAAATCCTGGCTACACCCATGGCCCTATTAGTGGTTTAGGCATAACATCCACAAGCTCTCCCCTCTCCTCTTCCTGCAGGGAGGAGGACCTCAGCAGCATTTACTTTCATCTCCCCCAAATTTTGGCTTTCTGTGTTGATCACACCAGGGATAATGGGTTGTAACAAACTCTAGTCAGTTTCCAAAGAACCCAACTTCAATTCAATAGGCCAGCTGAAACTAACCAGGATTTTTTTTAATATACAGTGGTACCTCAGGTTACATACTCTTCAGGTTACAGACACTTCAGGTTACAGACTCCGCTAACCCAGAAATAGTACCTCGGGTTAAGAATTTTGCTTCAGGATGAGAACAGAAATCGTGCTTCGGCGGCACGGCAGCAACAGGAGGCCCCATTAGCTAAAGTGGTGCTTCAGGTTAAGAACAGTTTCAAGTTAAGAACAGACCTCCAGAACGAATTAAGTACGTAACCAGAGGTACCACTGTACTTCAATCCCTTGTCCAGATGTCATGGCATGGCAAAATTCGGAGGAAATGACAGTAAACACTACTGAGGCGTCCTCCCACTTGTGCAGGAGGATGTGTGGATTGTGGGTCGCAGCTCACTCAGGTTCATTTTAGTTCATGCACACTACTCTAAATGATGGTTTGGTTTGATGTACAGACACAGCCTCTATGCACCAGCAATTACAAAGCGAAGTTCAGAATTACAAGCAGATGGTCCATAACTTCTGCCAAATTACCATGTTACCATGCCACTTCACCAAATTGTTATGAACCTGCCACTTCCCTGAGTGGCAAGAAGTCTAGGAAGAGCACTACAGTGTTTAATTTCTTTGAATGAACTTACGGTGAGAGCTTACAGTGGCTTTGTAGTCTTTGTTTTGCTTACATATATACAAGCACTGGTAAAGGCGTCATGAGGGAAATCTGCCTGTGAAGCCTTGTTGCTGCAACCAAGAGTTCTCTATTTAGCCCACAGCTCTTCCTGGAAGATAAAATAGATGTACAAGCTAGCTGCAAAACCTTATGAACTGGCAAGGTGATGAATGGTCAGCTATTTACAAAGGTATTTCTCTTTCTCTGGAATGATAAACCATCAATAACTCTAGCACCAATAAAGGTTTTTCTTGCTCTACAAAACTGTCCCCTTAAATGATTCCCATCCGGATGATTACATAATACAGTATCTATCATTAGTCAAAGCATAAGTGAAATGTTTGCCCACTTACACAAAATCATTGCTGTCTTGGGTACCTATTTGTTTTACATCAAGACAGCCACATCTTTAGCAGCCCGTTGTTTGTTTCTGCTTTCAAACACTTAAGGTGTCCTTCTGCAGCTCCTCATTATTTAGTCCATTTTCTACAGTGAGAGGAGCTTCACTCTCATGGGTAGGGGGCAATGATGTGAGGAATACTCAATAGGACTTCCTTCTGAGTAGATATGGTTAGGATTGTGATGGACAGTACCCAATGGCAATTGTAGAATAAACAGAAAGTGTCCATTATTTGGATAACTCCAGGGAAAGTGTTGTCAAAATAAAAAGTATTTAATCTTCATCTTCATCAATCACTTTACCTATGTATAGCCAAAGGCCTTTACGATGAACAGCAAGGCTTTCCTCTGCAATCTCTACTTGACAAACACAGTCATCGTTCCAGAGTGATAGATAATATTCGTTAAAATCCTTTTTTAAAAAAGGAAATGTAAAGAAACTATGCAACCATTACAGGTACCTATGACATCACAGCCCCTCTATTACTGCGCTGATATTAATTTATGTATATGACAAGTCTGTGGAAAAACCCCAGCAATGGAAGCATTTCAGCAGTGCCTGTTTACAGTTTGGCCAAAACAGTTCGAATGGCAGTGCCGGATCTACAGATTTTGCCGTCTAGGGCAAAAGTCTGCACTGCTCTCCACCTCTCCCTAACTGAGAACTCTTGTAGGAAGCCACAGGTCCTGAAATATTCCTGCAGGAAGCCTTTTACAATGCTTATGGCTTGGTTGCACCTTAACAGGTTTTTAAGTACAGTAATGATCAGGGTGGATTTCCCCTCACTATTTTAATCAAGTTAAGCAAATCTGCATCTAATACTTAGATGGGAGACTTCCAGGGAAGCCTAACCAACCCAAGCTTTCTTTGAAGAAAAGCTGGATAAAGTTTGGCAAATAATTAATTAACACATTGTCAATTAGCTCAGTATTGCCAATACAGACTGGGAGGAGATCTCCAGGGTTTTCTCCTAGCCCAACTTGGAGATACAAACTAGTTGTTCTCCCACTGAGCTAGGGTGCGGTGCTTACCCCTTCTGAAACTTGCATTGACTTTGGGAAGAAATCCGGCAGTTGGCACCAGTGATAAATTCCCAGTGCAACCACACCTCCAAATTAAATATTTTCTCCAGGGTGGCAGCAGAGAAGTAAAGGGCTAACTTCCCCCCTCCTCACCTGCTTGGTTATCATTAATTATCTGTGGTTTATCAGATAATGGGGTGGTTTTAATAGGAAGATGACAAAGGATCTTCTCCTCCACCCATAGGTCTCTAGTCTTGATCTGATTCAGGTCTCCTTCAAGTGATATTAACTTCTTTTTAAAGTCCACATAAGATCCCCAGCCTCATTTGTACCTGGTTTTAGAGATAAAACTTAAGAATCTGATCCTTTCACATTTGAAGTTCAGTTTTGAGGGATACTAAATGCAATATTTTTACAACTGACCTATCTCTAAAAAAGAAAAAAGAAACATATCCAATAGTGTCTGTGATTGATTACAATGTATTGGGGGGGCACACTTTCTAATTCTGTGAAATAACATTTTGAATCTTTGTAAACAAGTCCCTTGTAGATTTCAGTCTCCAAATTCCCATTTGGATGAGCTGTATATAAAGTGAGCACCAGCACTGGAATACACCTGACTGTTTCTAAATATTTAGCACTCCTGGAAATTTCTCAAGTCACCAGGCTGGCAGCAACATATGTCTCCTACAGGCATGTGCCTGGTTGAGAAACAGTCCAATATGTGTGTGCACGCAAGCGTGTAAACAGCACACTTCGACATATAATACCTTACATCAATGTTATACACACTGCACTTGGGCAGGACAATGCATTGTATTACAACTCCTTTCCCTAGCACAAATAGAGGAGGCAGTGTGCCTAACTCCATTTACCTGGGAGTAAGCCCCACTTAATTTAATAAGGCATGCTTCTAAGCCGATGCGAAGCTAGCTGCGTCCCAGGGGGGCGGGGCGGCGATGTCACCCCCCCCAGGGATGACACCTGGGGCGAGTCGCACCCCTGCACCCCCCTTTCTCCACCAGTGCTTCTAAGAAGACATGGTTAAGAGTGCAGGATTTTCCAAATAGTTCCTCCGCTCGGTGTTACTTTCCTGGCTGTTCTTTCTGCTGCTGCCGCCCCTGGCCAGCTTCACCCCTCCTCCTATGCATTCCTTACCTATCTGCTTCCCTCCTTCCCTTCTTCTAGCAGAGAACAAACCAGGCTGCCCTCCTAAACTGCCGCCTGGGGCAATACCCCAATTTTACTCCCCTTAATATGGGCCTGTTGAATGGGCTTTGGAGCAGAAGCAAGCTACTGATCAGATGTCTGCCTCCCAAGTCAGAGACATAGACTTGCAGAGTTGGAAGGAATCACAAGGATCATCTATAATAATAATAATAATAATAATAATAATAATAATAATAACAACTTATCTATACCACACCCATCTGGCTGGGCTTCCCCAGCCACTCTGGGAGGCTTCCAACAAAATATTAAAATACAGTAATGCATCAAACATTAAAAGCTTCTCTAAACAGGGCTGCCTTCAGATGTCTTCTAAAAGTCTGGTAGTTGGACTAGATCATCTAGTCCAATCCCCTGCCATGCAGGAATTTTTCACCCAAAGTGGGGTTGGAATCCATGACTCTGAGATTAAGAGTCTCACGATCTTCCAAGTTGTACATACACCCTCTGTTTCTCTCAAAAACAATTTAATAAATATATTTTCAGTTTGTTTATTAAATGTATATCTCATTGCTCTTCCTGAAGGACCCAAAGAAGCAATACTTGAGCCCATACCTAATTTTTCATTGATTACATATAACAGCACACAAATAATAACAGAAAATAAAATTAGGAAAATCAAAAAGTACCTTATGTTATATATGCAATTC
Source organism: Podarcis pityusensis (assembly GCF_964106645.2). Classification (NCBI taxonomy): domain Eukaryota; kingdom Metazoa; phylum Chordata; class Lepidosauria; order Squamata; family Lacertidae; genus Podarcis; species Podarcis pityusensis. Next base: position 45,442,141 of record NC_138028.1, read on the forward strand.
TGAAGCGATTTTCAACTGACAAGGCAACAAATCAAAATGAACTCAACAAATAGTAATATTTTCCTTAAGAACAATTTTATAAATCAACATTTTCAGTGGATATAATTAATTCGCAATTAATACATAATGGATAAAGTATTTTACAATGCTTAAATTAATTTACCATAAATTTGGCAATTGGGTATTGGTGTTACTTGGTTTACATTTGATGTTGCAATAAAAAGTAAAATGTTCCTGGTTACTGATAAAGGTAGACATAACATACTTTCCCAGTGGATCATAGTGTACAATTGCACTTACCTTGCCTAGAATAATTGTACTTCATACTTTTTGGCCTGGGACAAAGGCTCCTGTTCAGTCTAAATTGCAATAAATAAGATAATCCAATTGTATAAGAATGTGAGTAGCTTATATGATAGAATTAGTAGTTAGGTGGTGCACCTGAAATATCTGGTAGAACCATTTTATATGTGCATTATTACATTTAGAAAAATGTTGCTCCCCTGAGAGAAGCTGACCTTTATCTAATAAGTCCATAATTGCATGTAGACCTCTGTTTTCCCATGTTGCAAATTGATGACATTTTTCCTTGTCAAAGAATAACAAATGATTTTAAAGCTGGGATTAAAGGGGAAATTGGAGGGGCTAGCTTTTGTGCCCGGTTCGTCCATACTTCGAAAATAGCTTTTGCAAATGGATTAATAATGATAACTAAATTACATAAAGCAGACGGAAGACAGGGAAGAGCTCTCAAGGACAAACGCTGGAGGCCATGAGTTTCCATAAGCACCCAATGCTGTGAATAGTTATTCCAAATGACATGAATCAATTGCTTCAACTAGAGAGCATTGTTACACAATTGCAGCTTGATTGCTCAAAAAATGCCATTCCTAGTGTGCCTATAAAAAGCACTCGTTTTTAAATGGCACATATATATATATATATATATATATATATATATACACACACACACACACACACACACACACACACACAGTTAATAAATTGTTTGCTATTTTTTAAAAAAGATGGTGAAATATAAATCAGAAGTACTGTATGTGAAAGCTAAATACAATCTTGGAGTTCAAATAATTTTTTATAGCAACTGCAAAATATTTAATTCTGCGGTCAACAAACAGCAACAAAACCTGCACATTTCACTGTATAAGGTAAATTATTATCTTGTGCTTGTGAATTCTTATCTCCCATGCCTTACTCCTCAAAGGATAACAGCAATCTATTTGTTGTCAGTTTTGTATGAGCCCCTAAAAAAGCACTTTCCCCATCACATCTTTTGCCATATAAGCTTTTGCCATTGTTTGTGCATATGCAGCTCACTGTTTCCTCTTTGTGCACATTTTTGTGCCTTTGTTCACACATCAGCCCTTTCAATTTTATGCCTATGAAATCTATCTTGATGTTTCCCATCCACACCAGCTCTGCTTGGTGGGATGTGGTTGTGCTGCGTGTTATTGCCCCCTACCCTTGATTAGCCTGATCATACAGTTCCTACCCAGGGTGAACTATCGTTAATTATAACAGTGTGCAGCAACTGCGAAGAAAGCAAATTCCATGTTTGGAATCATTGGGGAAAGGATTCAAAATAAAACTGCCATCGTCAGACTTACTTTTCTTATTTTACAGTGTCTCGAGTAAGAAACCAATACGTTGCTTAAATCAAGCAGAGCTTTAATCAGAATTCCATGTGAGGGGCCATTAGGAAAGGAACTGAAGATAACGCCGCCAAGATAACGCCATTACAAAAAATCTATGGTGTGAAAACACTAGGAATGCTGTGTATAGTTCTAGTTGCCTTATTTCAAAAAGGATACTGGAAGAGGGCCGGAAAAGGGCAACCCAAATTATCAAGTGGTTTAGTAAAAAGGCAACTAACAGGGAATATGATAGAGGTATGTAAGGTTTTGTATGCTGCAAAGAAAGTGAAGTGGGATAAGTTTTCCTCTTCTCTCATAACACTATGAGCTGAGTGTTGGAAGATTCAGAACAAACAAAAGGAAGAACTTCTTCACGCAGTACATCGTTAAACTATGGACCTTGCTTCCATTGGATGTAGTGGTGAGGACCACCAATTTGGATTGTTTTAAAGGAGAATTAGACAAATTAATGGTCTATCAATTGCTACTAGCCATGGTGTCTATGTTCTGCCTCCACTAACAAAGGCAGTACAGGCAACATCCTATTTACGTAGGGATTACATTCTGGGTCATCACGCAGAGCATATATAAACCCATTCCACCCTCTTCCAGTGCCAAACATGGCCCACGGTTGTGCATGCATGGTACATGCACAAACTGAGAATTGCCTGTGTTCTAGCAGCTGGGTAAACCAGTGGGAAAAGTGCTATTCTGCTCAAGTCATGCTTTCAGGCTTTCCTTAGGCATCTGGTCAGTCACTGTGAAAACAGCATGTGGACTAGATAGGCCTTTGGTGTGATCTAGGCTCTTCTTATATTCGTAACATTGCAGTGGATATTTACCAAAAATAACATTAAAAAGTTGAAGCAGGTTAACTTGTTTTCAAAGGCAGTACATTAATGTCATGAGAAACAAAATAATGTCTCATATTGCAATCCATTGCAACTTGTTAGAGATATGGAATTAAGCAATTTGAAATAGCATATTTCTTATAGGGCCACATAGCCTATATACCAGTATACAGCTTTTCATTTTAAAGTACAACTGGCTGCTGATACATGTTTTAAACTGTTGGCAATTATGTTTTCTATTACATCTTCCACCAAAAATATGGCTAAATTTACCTTTAAAATACAGTCAAGGCAAAGCCTTGCTGAAGAGTAACAGAGTGTTCTATGCCTGAAGAAGAGTCTTCAGGAATATGAAATAGTTGAGGGAGGTCAATATGAGAGAATTGGGCTCCTGCAGCCACATCCCCCTTTCCATCTGAAGTTTATTGGTGCATGTTCTGAAATTCTAGTTTTGTGTCAGAGATTGGCTGGACACTGAGGAGGGGTGGCTGGATACTGATGAGTGGGCACCAGGAGAAGGGAAGTTGGAGACTGACTTGGAAGAAGGGATCAGTAATCTTGGGGAGCCTGTTACAACCAGGAGGTGAGAGTTAGAGGCAGGAGAAGCTGCAGGATTGGAGAGGGAAGAACAGGTGCAGAGGGAGAGATAGGTCAGGCTGGTATAGAGTCACGGCTTCCATGCCTCCTCCTCCTGCCCCCATCTCTCCTGCCTCACTGTCTCCCAGGACAAGAAGAGGATTGAAGCAGAAGGAACAGAAGCAGGTTACTTGGAGGCGGAGTCTTTGCCTGCTTGTGCGCAGCTCAGGTGGGGAAGATACATAGTGTAAACTGAGGTCAGGGACAGAGCCTCCCTGTGCCTGTAGCTGCCTAATTGGGTGCACACTTAGAAGTAGCTGAAGGACGTAGGACTTTTGGACATACCTTTCCCTAACTTGTAAGTATACTTTTGACAATAAAGTGTTAATTCCTCACTCTCTACATTCCTTGTCTGAGAGCTCCATTAATTTTTGTAGAGATTATGTCAGGGGTCAGCAACCTTTATCAGCCGTGGACCGGTCCACCGTCCCTCAGACCATGTGGTGGGCCGGACTATATTTTTTTAAAAAATATGAACAAATTCCTAAGCCCCATAAATAATCCAGGGATGCATTTTAAATAAAAGCACACTTTCTACTCATGTAAAAACACCAGGCAGGCCCCACAAATAACCCAGAGATGCATTTTAAATAAAAGGACACATTCTACTCATGTAAAAACACACTGATTCCTGGACCGTCCACAGGGCGGATTGAGAAGGCGATTGGGCCGCATCTGGCCCACGGGCCTTAGGTTGCCTACCCCTGGTTTAAGTGCTTTTTCAAAACATTGAATAGAGGAGAAAAATAAAAGCTTAGCACATTTCTGGTTTTAACCCCCTTATCTCATTTGGGAAGCCCATATGAGCCCAAAGGAATATGTTTCTACCCTACTGGATCGGCCTCAAATCAATCCCACCCAAATGCTATTGGAATCTACAACAGCAACCACGCCGGCCATTGGCCATGCTAACAGGGCTGATGAGAAGTAGAGTGTGACAACATCTGAAAGGCCACTGTTTCCCCATCCCTGAACTAACCAGCATTCTCCATGGAAATCAGTGGGACTTACTTTCAAATAATGCATATATATATATATATATATATATATCAGAAGACATAGCCCCAGTGTGAGACTGGCGTGAGAACTTGCAAGTTCTTGCAAGTCTTGGATAACATCTTAAGAGACTATACAGGATGCTAGAATGCACGTTATATTAATACACAGGAGAAAGGCAGTAATCTCTCTCTCTCTTTCTGTTTCACAGGCTTCTGCTATAGGCCTTTGCCCGTGCATCCTGATAATCTGATTAGGAGATTTTGTTGAGCAACACTTCTTTTCCTAACACTGTGACCATGGCTGTCCTGAGAGTAAAATTCACCAAAACCAAGAGAGACAAATTGGCTCAAATCCTGTGGATCCTCAATTGGATTTCTGTGGTGTCTGGTGTAATTCTGTTCAGCCTGGGACTTTTCCTGAAGATTGAACTCAGAAAGCGAAGTGAGTTGATGGGCAAAGGGGATATTAACTCTGTCCCCAACATGCTAATATCTGTAGGGGTTGTAGCATGCATCATCAACTTTCTTGGAGGTAAAATCTGCTATGACTGCACAGACTCCAACAAATTCAACCGATGGAAGTTGTTTATGCTCCCTTATATTGTTTGCACGTTCTGCTTCACCTTCTGCATTTTGGTAGGTGCTGTCATGTGTTATACCATGAGAAATGAACTGGAGGAATCTCTGTATCTGGGGCTGAGGGACGCTATTAAGTTCTACAAGGACACAGACATTCCTGGAAGGTGCTTTTTAAAGAAAACCATTGACATATTACAAATCAGATTCCAATGCTGTGGAAACAACGGTTTCAGGGATTGGTTCGAAATTCAGTGGGTCTCAGTTCGCTATCTGGATATGGCTTCAAAGGATGTTCAGGAGTAAGTATTAAATGTATAATATTTTTTGATGTTGTCTCACAAAATCAGTTTTGGTTGAGCAAATGAATCTGAGTATATAAGAAGAAGAAGAGTTTGGATTTGATATCCCGCCTTTCACTCCCTTTAAGGAGTCTCAAAGCGGCTAACATTCTCCTTTCCCTTCCTCCCCCACAACAAACACTCTGTGAGGTGAGTGGGGCTGAGAGACTTCAAAGAAGTGTGACTGGCCCAAGGTCACCCAGCAGCTGCATGTGGAGGAGCGGAGACACTAACCCGGTTCCCCAGATTACGAGACTACTACCGCTCTTAACCACTACACCACACTGGCTCCCAACCGGGAAACACTAGGGAATGCCATGGTAGCCTAGAGAAAGCAATGAATTTAAGAGCAACCCAACTGAATCAGGCCAAAGGCTCATCTACTTCAGCATCCTGTTCTTCGAGTGGCCAACCAGATGCTTATGGGAATCTTACAAGTAAGACCTGACTGGAACAGCAGTCCTCCCACTTATGGTTCTCAGCGACTGATATTCAGAGGCATGCTTCCCCTGACAGTGGCTAGCCTTATCTGTCATTGTTTTGCTTAATCTTCTTTTTAAAAACCATCCAAATTTGAGTTCATCAATACATCTTGTGGTGTGGAAGCAAATTCCATAGTTTAAACATATGCACTGTGAAGAAGCTCTTTTTTTTGGTCTGTCCTGAATCTTCTACCATTCAGCTACATTGGATGGCTCTGAATTCTAGTACTATATGAGAGATAACGACTTCTCCCTCTCTACGCCATGCATACTGTTAAACACTCTGTCATGCCCTCCTTAGTCACCTTTTCTCTAAACTAAAAAGCCCCAAATGTTATAAGCTTTCCTCATAGGGGAGGTGCCCCAGTCCTTGATCATTTTGGTTGCCCTTTCCCAGCTCTATAATATCATTTTTGAAGGGAACCATCCAAGACGGTAACCAGGCAGGAGTGAAGTAGAGGCATAATTACTCATGGCACACAGTGATGCTGTTAAACTAATAAAGCAAATGTATTTAAATAGGACAAATATAATTTTAAAGATAAGCTCCTAGTCTGTTGACATATAGAAATAAACAAAACCATTGTAAACTATTTATTTATCCCACTCTATTAGTCCAAAGACTTACATGGCTGCTTTCAATTTTAAAAGAGTGCTAAAAATAAATCAAAACACACACAATAAATATTCAGAAGCAGCATCACAAACAAGGAAAAACCACATTCAGCTCAAGAGTAAAAGACCTAAAAGGCCTGGGCAAATGAAAAGGACTTCAGTTGTGTCAAAGAGACATTATGGTCAGCGCCAGGCTAGCTTCACTGGGGGGAACTATTCTAAATCCAGGCTGCTGCAATGGATGTAGAAGAAGGTGGGGGAATTCAGTGAAAGATATATGAGGAAGAGCTTAACAGCTGGGCAATTTCATGCAGAATAAGAGGGTCCTTCAGAAACCCAGGTCTGCACTGCTTGCAAATTGAAAAGAAATAAACTTATTGGAAACAAACCAGCAGCCAATTCAGCTGTAAAAGTGATATGTTTATGAGCTGTTCTACTAGCTGCCTAGTTAGGGATCTTGCTACTCTATTTTGCACCAAGTGAACTTTCCATTTTCCAGAGGAATAGCTAAGCTAGTTTGTTACAGCAAAAACAACATCAACCAAGTACTGTGGCCACTTAAAGACTAACAAATGTATTACGGCATCGGTTTTTGTGGACTACAGTCCACTTCACCAGATGCATGAAATCTGTATCTGTAACACAGGAGAAGACTGAATGCATCTGGACGGTTAAATCCTGTCAAAGGTGACACCTTTAAGCACATTTTAAACACATTGTCCCCCCTCAAAGAATTCTGGGCACTGTAATTTGTTAAGGATTGCTGGGCATTGTAAGGGTAAACAACAGTGCCCGGAATTCTCTGAGGGGAGGAAATGTGCCCTGAATGTGCTTTAAGGATGGAGTGTGTCCACACTAGCAAGCTGACCTATTTACTACTCTCACAGTGTCTATTTTCCACATCTTTGTTGCAGCCGCCTAAAAAGCAACGTCGATGGGAAGTTCTTGGTGGATGGAGTCCCCTTCAGTTGTTGCAACCCAATCTCACCCCGGCCCTGCATCCAGTATCAGCTAACAAACAATACAGCTCACTACAACTATGATTTTATGACAGAAGAACTTAATATTTGGATGAGAGGATGCAGGGAAGCCCTACTGGATTATTACACTGACATCATGAGATCCATCGGTATCACTGTGCTCCTCATCTGGTTGTTTGAGGTAAAATATTACAGCACAACTTTCAGAGCTTCTTGTTTCGCAAGTGCTATGATGAATGCAGTCCTCCAGGCCTTTCTGTCTGACCCTTGAGGCTCTCCATAGGCAATGGCCCTCACTGGACCTGATGTGTTTAAGCACCATAAATGCTTTGGGCTGACTGGAATGTGCCCTTGAGCTGTGGTGCCTCTTGTTCGGCTGGACAGAGGGGTGTGGGTGTGTAGAAATATGAATAGATTTGAATTGTTGGTTTTTTTTTATATATATATATATATATATATATATATATATATATATATATAAATTGAATTGTTGGTTTTTAAAATATATATATAATTGAATTGTTGGGGGTGTGTGTGTGTGTGTGTGTGTATCTCACTGTTTATGGAGGAAGTAACATGCAGTATTAAATATTCATCAGGCTTTAAAGTAGATAAGAATAAGATTCCTTAAAATTCATCAGCTTGTTCTTTTTTGGGGGGAGGCAACAGGACGTTCCAACAACACACCTCTCCTTTTCACGGTCTCCTTTAATGTAGGGCAAATAACAAGACTGTGACAAATAAAAGCTTCTTATGTCTGATGATGCTCACAAGTAACAGTGACCTTTTGAGTCTGGGGCATCCAAAAATACCAGCAATTTTATCCCTTACTATGCTTGCTGTAAAGCTACATCAAGACAGAAAAGGTTCCAGCTGAAGACTAAAAGCACAATAACAGTAGCCTCGCCACTAGATAATTCCTAAAATTTTCAATTGGCATTGGGACAAAGTCTAAATTACCTCAGACTTAACTTTCTGAAAACAATTAAGGGTCTCAAATGTGTGTACCTGGGGTTAATACATTCAGATAATGCACAGAAAGGTGAACCAAAAGGAGATATAATATTATTATTATTATTATTAATAATAATAATAATAATAATATATTTATATGTCACCCATCTGACTGGGTTGCCCCAGCCACTCTGGGCACCTTCCAATAAGTTAAAACATAGTAAGACATCAAACATCTGAAGGCAGCCCTGTATAGGGAAGTTTTTTTTATGCTTGATGTCTTCTAAAAGTCAGATAGTTGTTTATTTCCTTGACATTTGATGGGAGGGCGTTCCACAGCGCAGGCGCCACTACCAAGAAGGCCCTCTGCCTGGTTCCCTGTAACCTCACTTCTCGCAGTGAGGGAATCACCAGAAGGCTCATGGAGCTGGACCTCAGTGTCTGGGCTGAGCAATGAGGGTGGAAACACTCCTTCAGGTATGAAGGGCCGAAAATGTACGAAAGGGATTGAGGCAGAAAATACTCAAAATCAGTGTTGTGTTATATGTTCCTTTCTGGCTCTATCTGGACATGTTGGGGATTGAACCTGGTATCTTCTGCATGCAAAGTAGATGCTCTGTCAATGAGCCATAAAGGTAAAGGTAAAGGTAAAGGTACCCCTGACCATTAGGTCCAGTCGTGGACGACTCTGAGGTTGCGGTGCTCATTTCGCTCTGCGTTTGTCCGCAGACAGCTTCCAGGTCATGTGGCCAGCATGACTAAGCTGCTTCTTGCGAAACAGAGCAGTGCATGGAAACGCCATTTACCTTCCCGCCGGAGTGGTACCTATTTATCTACTTGCACTTGACATGCTTTTGAACTGCCAGGTGGGCAGGAGCTGGGACCAAACAATGGGAGCTCACCTCGTCGCAGGGATTTGAACCGCCAACCTTCTGATCGGCAAGCCCTAGGCTCTGTGGTTTAGACCACAGCGCCACCCGCGTCCCTCAGTGAGCCATATCCCACCCTTTATGTAAGATAAAGCATGACACCACCTAGCTGCGCTGGTAGCATGCTTCACTTGGAAATCCTCATCTTTTAGTGTATAATAAAATTTGAGAAAGCCAAGAAATTCATTGCTAAAATATTCCATTAAGCCTAACATTAAAACATTAATAGTAAATAATTTAAATACAGTACAAAGAACAGAATTGCAACACTAAGCAATTCCAGTTCCCAGTGGTCATAATAGTATTCTTAATAAGCGTTTATTTCTTTTTTTCATTGGTTAACGGTTTGTAATGTTAATTTGGTTCTTTTTCTCTTTCTAGCTGTCTGTGCTTACTGGAGTTCGTTACCTTCAAACAGCAATGAGGAATGTTCTCCTCCTGGGTGATCCGCAGTGTGACTCAGATGGTTGGTTGCTTGAGAACAGCTTTGTAGAAACTGCCAAAAACAACATCAACATCATTAAGAATCTTGGCAAGGCTAATCAGATATCAACGGTTTCAGGGAATGACCCTAACATGGACATTAAAACTGCAAACCACGGTCCAGAGAATGTTCCAACAAAATCAATCCCCACAGCTTAACTGGATGCAGCACTCAAGACTTCTAATATGGTTTGGCATCACAGTCACTACTGTGCATTTTTGCTGTGCGTTTTTCCCCACAGGTGAGAATAAAATGAAAATCCAAAGAATGGAATCAGTAAATCACATCCTGGTAACAAGACAAAACATGAGGACTTCTGGCAGAGGGTAGAACTTCAATGTACTTACCCAGTTTCTGAATTTACAGTGTTACCTAGTTCTACACAGCTCTTCTCTCTCTCTTTTACAATGCACATAGAATGATGGTTTGGAATTTGCAATGTTTCCCCCCCTTCTTTTACTCTAAATATGTTATGCCCAGTGTTTATGAAATGTGAACACCAGGAAGATAACTGCATTGCTGTATGAAACAGACTCAACACTATATAGCTTTAGGAGTGGTGGGTTTTTAAATCATTTATCGCTCAGTCTTTTTGTAGGTCAAGTTGTTCCTATATTTTGCAGTGACTGTACCTGCCTAAAGCACAGCTTTCTAAAATTCCCAAGTCCACTTTCTGCACTCTCGTCACAAAAAAAGCTTGTTATATCATCTGAATATATTTTATCTTAATGTGACAGAAGTATCTTTATTCACTTAACTGCTGTAAGGCTGCCTTAACTGAATGCAATTTATTGTCACTGTAAGTTTTGAACTTACAATGCTTCAAACCTGTTTCTTTAACAGGTTTTTCCATCTCCGCCGTATTAAGCAGTTGGCCCCTTACCTTTCTCGCCCTGATCTGGCCACAGTGATCCATGCGACGGTCACCTCCAGGCATGATTATTGTAACTCGCTCTACGCGGGGCTGCCTTTGAAGCTGACCCAGAAACTCCAGCGGGTGCAGAATGCTGCAGCGAGACTCCTTATGGGGTCCTTGCCACGGGATCACATTCATCCAGTGCTTTACCAACTGCACTGGCTCCCGGTGGAGTACAGGTTCAAGTTTAAGGTGCTGGTTTTGACCTTTAAAGCCCTACTCGGCCTAGGACCCACATACCTACGGGCCCGTCTCTCCTGGTATGCCCCATGGAGGACCTTAAGGTCCACAAATGACAACACTTTGGAGGTCCCAAGCTGCAAGGTGGTTAGATTGGTCTCAACTAAGGCCAGGATCCTTCCAGTTCTGGCCCCAACTTGGTGGAACGCTCTGTCACAAGAGACTAGGGCTCTGCGGGAGTTGACATCTTTCCACAGGGCCTGCAAGACAGAGCTGTTCCGCCTGGCCTTTGGTTTGGACTCAGTCTGACCCTTATGTTTCCCTCCCCTTACGGTTTTGATCCATGGGCTACTTTTAAAATGAGGCTGCATTTAAAATTGCATTTTAACCTGTATTTTAAATTGCTCCCCCCCTTATGTTTTTATTGTAATTTTACTGCTGTTAGCTGCCCTGAGGGTGGGGTATAAATAAATTTTTATCTGGCTGGGGAGGGCGGGGTATAAATAATTTTTTTTTTTATTAACTTGTAATTTGAAAGCAAATCATTCAGGGCAGTTATAGATTTGCATTCTGAAATAGGGCTCCCTCATAAAGGAGCTAAAGTGAATAAAGGTTGGCCTCAAATCCGAAACGAATAATGAAGTTAGAGAGAGAGAGAAAGAAGGTTCCAGGAACAGAAATGAAACCACAGTGGACCTTACAATATAGAATTTAGCATAAACTAAAATATGTGCATGTTGTGAATAACAACTAACAGATAGCAACTTTGCAGTATGTAATTCAGAACTAGGTATCAAATAAAAACACTTTCAAGTCTTTATAGATATTTATTAGCAATGGTAACTGTGATGGGACGATGAGCTGCTTGTGCGTAAAATCCAAGTCCCTCAGAGTTTGGTCAAGTTTGCAAACCTGTCTGTAACGGAGCCCCTTAAACATGGCTCTGTCAGTCGCTTGCAGATTCCGACAGTGGTTGCTTTCGGAATCGCTTCCAACATAAAAGCTCCTTAACGGAAACACGTCTTCTGGACTCTCTGCGTGACAGTTTCCGGCGAGGAGTGGGAGTCCCTACAGGAGGTCCTGAAACCTCCCCACTGTTTTCGCTGGAAGTGTCTCGGAGCCATCCCTCCTGCTCACTTTCCCTCAGCTCAGCTCTTCTCCCCCTACTGGTTCCCTCTTCAGCTGCTGAGTCTCTCCCAACCTGTGTGAGCCCTTCCACCTCCCTTCCTTCCGATGGCAGTTCCCTGACATCCACCTCCCCTCCAGGGCCCCCTTCACCCCCTCCCGCCCCCTCCTCTATGGGCGGTGAGGAGGCAAAACCCCAGAAGGAACTTCCTTCACCTTCCGATGTCTCGAACACTTCTCTCCACCTGTTGCGGTTCCTGGTCTCGAAGTACTCCTCCTCCTCAGAGTCCATCTCCCCTTCCCCTTCCGAGTCCGGGAATCCTTCCAACTCCTCCTCCTCATCGGTGGTCCCAAAGTATTCCCTCCGGAACCTCTCCACAGGCTGAGGTTTCCTTGGGAACCTTTGATGGAACGTTTCTATCAATACCTCGTCATTGATATCTTCTGCCATTACCCAAGTGTTTTCTGACTCCGGTTCTCCTTCCCACGCTACCAAATACTCCACCTGATCCCCCTTCCACCTGGCGTCGAGGATTTCTGCCACATGGCTGCTGCATTCCCTTTCTTCTATGACCGGTCCCCGAGTGGCCATCCCTTCTCGTCCCCCCTCATACGGTGACAGTAACGACCTGTGAAATACTGGGTGCAGTTTCATGTGGTTGGGTAACCGGAGCCTGAAAGCCACTGGGTTGACCTGTTGAATGACCTCAAAGGGACCCAATCTCCTGGGTCTTAATTTCTTACAACCTCCTTTGAACGGCAACCCTTGGGTTGACAGCCACACCCTATCTCCCACCCTTATGGTTTCACCTTCCCTTCGGTTCTTGTCTGCCTGCCTCTTGTATTCTTCCTTCGCCCTTTCTAAGTTGAGTTGGAGCTGACGATGGATTGCTTCCATTTCTTCTACAAAATGCTCGGCTGCCGGGACGCTCCATCTCTCCCCTTCTCCCCCTGGGAAAGCCCTGGGATGACACCCATAATTAGCCAAGAAGGGGCTCATCCCTGTGGACACATTCTCGGCATTGTTGTAGGCAAATTCCGCCAGCGCCAACCTCTCTACCCAGTCATTCTCTCTGTCATTGACATAACACCTCAGGTATTGCTGGAGGACACCGTTTGCTCTTTCCGCCTGCCCGTTGGTTTCAGGGTGCCGGGCAGTCGAAAAGTTGACCTCCACCTGCAGTAAGCTCATGAGCTTCCTCCAGAACCTGGAAGTAAATTGTTTTCCTCGGTCTGAGACCACCCTCAATGGCACCCCGTGCAACCTAAAAATGTGTTCTACAAATAACTTCGCTGTCTCTTCCGCCGTGACTGCATGCGAGCAGGCTACAAAGTGGCACATCTTTGTTAGTAGGTCTACCACCACCATGATGGCTGTTTTCCCCTTGGACTTCGGCAGATCAGTCATAAAATCTATCGACACTGCCTCCCAAGGTCGTTCTGGGGTTGGTAAGGGTTCTAATAGCCCCGCCGGCGCCCGCCTCTCCCCTTTGGCTCGCTGGCATTGCTCGCACCCTCTTACATACTCCCGTACATCTTCCCTCACCTTAGGCCACCAAAATTCCCTGGTGACCAACCACATGGTTTTGTGTTGTCCAAAATGCCCCGCCGTGAGGCTGTCGTGCAACTGCTTGAGTACCCTCCCCCTTAAGTCTCCTTCAGGGATATACAGTGCCCCTTTGTAATACAAAGCTCCATTTCTTTCCTCGAAACCCCCTGGTTCCTCTCCCTCACCCCTAAGACCTCTGAGCTTATTCTGGGCGTATTCATCATTCTCTGTTTCCTCTACCAGTTCTCTTTGCCCCACCAATGCCGCCCCACACACCCAGCGGTCCTCTGGGATGACATGTCTCTCTTCGGGTGCCCCCTCCCCTTCCAAATATTCAGGTTTGCATGAGAGAGCGTCCGCCCTAACATTTTCTGGACCTGGCACATAACAAATTTCAAAGTGGAATTTGGAGAACTCCTGGGCCCATCTCACTTGCCGTTGGTTGAGCACTCGTGCCGTTCTCCAATACTCTAAGTTCTTGTGGTCCGTGCACACTTGCACCTTATGTTGTGCCCCAATTAATAAATGCCTCCATCTCCTGAACGCTTCATGAATGGCTAGTAGTTCTCGGTCATACACCGTGTAGTTCCTCTCAGATTTGTTCAGCTTTCGCGAAAAAAAGGCACACGGTCTCCACTCCGACTCCTCCTTGCCAGGCTGCAGAAGCACCGCCCCCACAGCCCGGTCTGATGCGTCCGTTTCCACTCGCATCGGTTTTTGTAAATCCACATGCAGGAGCTGTTCTTCCGAAGCGAACGCCCTTTTCAGCTCCTCAAAAGCTCGCTCCGCCTCCGCCGTCCAAACGAATTTCCTCTTACTGCTGAGACAGTCCGTAATGGGCGCCGTCAAGTGGGCAAAATTTCTGATGAACTTCCGATAGAAGTTTCCAAATCCAAGGAATCTTTGCACATCCTTCCTTGTTTTCGGTGTTTTCCATTCCAGTACCGCTTGGACCTTGCCAGGATCCATGGCCAATCCCTTGTCCGACAAGCGGTACCCCAGGAATTCCACCTCCTTGGCATGAAACTGACACTTCTCTAGCTTCACCCACAGCTGATTGGCTTGCAGTCTGCCCAACACTTCCCTGACGTCTTTTACATGCTGCTCCTCAGTCTCTGAATATACTAACACGTCATCTAAGAAGGCCACACAATTCTTGTAAAGCAAAGGCCCCAGGACGTGGTTCATAAACGATTGAAAGCACGCGGAGCCTGCTTGTAGGCCGAAGGGCATAACTAAATATTCAAATGCCCCCAAAGGGGTGAACATGGTGGTTTTCCATTCATCCCCCTTCCTTATTCGTATCAGGTTGTACGCCCCCCTCAGGTCCAGTTTAGTAAAAATCTTTCCCTTCCTGACCCTTGTCAAAATGTCATCAATTCTGGGCATCGGGAAAGTCACTGGTTCTGACACTGCATTTAAGGCCCTGAAGTCCACTACAAGCCTGGGTTTGTCCGTGTTTTTTTTGTCCACAAAAAACACTGGGCTGCCCCCCACCGCCCTGGACTCTCTGATGAACCCTCTCTTCAGGTTCTTGTCAATGAACTCCCTTAGCTCCTGCATCTCTCTGTCTGACATGGCGTACAGCTTGCCTACAGGGAGCTGTGCCCCAGGGAGTAAATTGATTTGACAGTCAAAGGGCCTATGTGGGGGTAGTTTGTCTGCCTCCCTCTCGCTGAAGACGTTGCTCAGGTCAGCGTATTGTTGGGGAACCTTCCCCTTCTCCGTTACTTCCGTCCCTGCTAGAGTGGCTCTGGCCCCTCCTTGAGCCTCCCGCTCTTTGCAGTGTTCTAGACAATGTGCTGACCCAAAGGAGACCACTCTCTGATGCCAGCCCACTAGCGGATCATGTAACGCTAGCCAGCTCATCCCCAAAATAATGGGAGCTCCTCCCAAGGTAGCCACATTAAACGCTATTAGCTCAGTGTGTCTTGCTACCCTCATTATCATTGGGACGGTCTGCTGGCTGACTTCTCCTCCCAGCAGCTCCCTTCCATCGATCGTGGTCACCTGCAAAGGGTTACTTAAAGGGATAGTCTGTATCTGGTGCTCAGCAGCAAACTCCTTACTCATGAAATTGCAGGAGCTGCCTGAGTCCAATAGCGCCTTTATCTTTAGTGGGTGTCCGTTAGGCAGCTCTAGTAACACCTCTATCACTAGGGCGGGTTTAGGAGGTTCCGGCGTGGGCACTTTCACTGCTCTTTGGCCTGGCTGCTGTGCCCCGACGGTGGCAGCCAGGCGTTGGCTTTTACTTGCTCCGGTACCTTTTCCTATGGGGTTTGGAACTTAACAGGTTAAGTTGTTCCCATGATGCCTCAGCATTCTGACGTCAGCTTTAGAAGCTGGGAGGAGTTTCGTTTCTGTTCCTCTCTGGTTCTTTGAGAGTGAAGGTCGCAGTTTGTCATGGCTGCGGTGAGCCCAGGAGTTTTCTGGGGAATGTCGGAATAAAGGACTGAAATAGACAAGCCTGGACTCTGTGTGTGTTTGTCTGGAAGCTAAGTGAAGCTACGTGACAGTTTTCACCGCTGTGTTCAACTCTGCTGAGGCGTGACTGAGAGCTCAGAGCGGAGGCGTGCCGGGCGGCCATAAAGAGCTAATTGAGGATCGCAAATCAATTAGCGGGGGTCACGTCAAACCAATAAATCAATTCCACAGGTTATGGACCCTTAATCACCGATCGTAAAACTGTCACAGGAACGCTTTGAAGTTGCGGTTCAGAGCAACGGAAGTGCCGGAATGCGTTTGAAGTTGCGGCAGGAGGTGGTGAGATTTTTGCCTGTTGCTAGGAGGCAAAGGAGTAGCTGCAGAGCTAAGAGAGCAGCTGGAAAATCGTTTCTCCACGGAGAAGGGAGAGCCGGAGAAGCTGAAACTGATTGTAAGTAAGCTTGGGCCCCTTGGGAGAACGGAAGACAATGGCAGGCAGCCAGGTCTTGGAGGACATTGCGTTTCAAAGGCTCACTCTAAGAAGTTGAGCAAGGGCTGTCTGGGAATGTGCTGCTGCGTTTGCTGTGAAGCTTCAGCAGGAGGCCAGAGCCCTGGAGAAAGTATTGAGAAAAGCCTAGAGATGGCTGGTGCCCCTGTTCCTGATGTTTTAGCCTCAAGGAGTGCTAGTGAGCAGATCGGGGGGGCGAAGGATTCCAAAGGCAAGTGTAAAGGCTTGTCCACTGTGCGTGCTGGAGTGGAATGTCAACAAAGCAGGTTCCCAGAAAGCCGCAGTGGGAGCCAGGCCAGAGGAGGCGGAGCTGGCAAGGAGTGCTTTTCCGGAAGAAGGAGGGCCAAGCCAGCTGGGAGGAGCCCAGGGCAGTGTTTTTCCACTGGAGTTCGTCGTTGCTATGTGTGCAATTTGACGCGACGCTTGCTACGTGTGCCCATGGAGAGCGGAGACAGCTGGGCAGGAAGGAGGTCCCAAGGTCAACCAGCTGAGTTCTCATGGGAACCAGTCTCGGAGAGGAGGCCAGCGTGGGAACGCAAGGGAAAGACGTGGTTCAGACGCTGGGGAGGGTTGTTTTCTTATCACTGCTTCTATGGCAACTGTGAAGAACAACTCCAGCCAGGACACGGTGACACGCTGGGTTTTGAATACTGCTATTGGTCATCACCTAAGCAAGCCTGCTGGCAAAATGCGGAACTGCAGGGCTGTTTCAACTGGAACAACTGTTATGTTCGCTGACGGAACACGAAAATCTGTTTCTGGTGTGGCTAACATGTTTTTTTCTCCTTTACAGGAGGAGCTAGAGGTCTATGTTGTGCCGGGACTGAATTGTTGTCTATTATCTGTATCAGCTCTAATGAAGCAGGGATACAAAATTTGCTTTGAAAATGACACCTGTTCCATTTTCAGAGGGGGGAAACAAGTGGCCAACGTGAAAAGGGGGCAGAACAATCTCTTTGTTCTGGAGTCACCTCTGGAGGGTGGTGGGAATGCTGGAAAAGCACAGGCGCAGTGTGCTAAGGTTCCCAGTCATGTGCAAAAGCTGCACAGGTGCACAAAAGGGTACAAACTCCGGAAATGTGGGAGGTCCCTAGGGTGCAGGGCATGCAAGGGTGCACAGGTACATGGTTTTCCCGGGTTTGGGAGGGTAGCCAAAGAGCCCTTTGAGCTTGTTCACACAGATCTGTCAGGACCCATGAGGTGTGAGAGTCTGGGTGGGGCCAAGTATGTGCTATCGCTGACAGATGACCACAGCCAGGTTGGCTGGTGTTTCTCTCTCAAATCACAGGGGGAGGCGGCGCAACTGATCCAGGATTGGGTTGCGGAGGTGGAACGAAGGTTTTCCACCAGGGTGCAAGGGTTCAAGAGCGACCGAGGGTCACAGTTTACTGGGTCTGCTCTGGAGGAGTTTTTCAAGGAAAAGGGAATACGTCACCACGTGACGGGTGCAAAGTCTCCTCAAGGGAGAGGCGTGGCAGAGCACAGGAGTGAAACACTGGCTGAAGCTGTCAGAGTTTTGCTGGGTGACTCTGGGCTGCCTCAGAGCTTTTGGAGTGAAGCTTGGAAAGCTGCCAACTTTGTTTTTAACAGGTCCTATAACCACGTTATAGGGGAAACACCGTTTTTTCTGTTGCACCGGAAAAAGCCACAGGTGCATTTCTTCCGCGTGTTTGGGTCCAAGGCTTTTGTGCCGGTACCAACAGCTCAGCGGAAGGCAGGTGGTCCAAAGGTTCAGGAAATGATCTTCTGTGGATATGATCCTGCAACCAATGGGTGGAAGTTTGCATACCCAGAGGGTGATCAAACCAAGCTGCTGGTCAGTAAGCAGGCTGAGTTCTGGGAACAGGATGGGTGTTCAAGGCTCAGGGATGGTCCTGATTTTCTCTCAGAATGTCTGTCTGATTCTGGGGAGGAAAGGGAGCCAGAGGCTGAACCCGGTGATGGGGACCAGGTCCAAGATCAGGGTTCAGGGCAGGTCTGGGCATCTCCAAAGGTTGTGAAAGGAGTGTCCAGGTGTGAGGCTTCATCTCCGGTTAGCGTAATGGAGAAAGCTCACAAACAGGGTGTCAAGTCAGAGGGGGAAGGATCTGACGGAGAAGACACAACTGCTGGCCCAAATGGGTCAGTAGGGTATCAGGTCACAAGTGCGTGGAAAAGTGTCGCACAGTGTGATTCTGGGAGTGTTGAAGGGGTTCAACAGGTGCCTGGGAAAGATGCCGGGAAGTGGCATAAGGCAAAGGGGAAGGTGTTGAACTCAAAAAGGTCTTGTCAGAATGGTTCGGCAAGAGGGGGTATGGGGTTTGGAACTTAACAGGTTAAGTTGTTCCCATGATGCCTCAGCATTCTGACGTCAGCTTTAGAAGCTGGGAGGAGTTTCGTTTCTGTTCCTCTCTGGTTCTTTGAGAGTGAAGGTCGCAGTTTGTCATGGCTGCGGTGAGCCCAGGAGTTTTCTGGGGAATGTCGGAATAAAGGACTGAAATAGACAAGCCTGGACTCTGTGTGTGTTTGTCTGGAAGCTAAGTGAAGCTACGTGACAGTTTTCACCGCTGTGTTCAACTCTGCTGAGGCGTGACTGAGAGCTCAGAGTGGAGGCGTGCCGGGTGGCCATAAAGAGCTAATTGAGGATCGCAAATCAATTAGCGGGGGTCACGTCAAACCAATAAATCAATTCCACATTTCCTCCCTCTCCCCAACAGCTCCCGCCATTCCTTGCCATTCCTTTCTTTGGGGGCAGACTCTGGCAAAATGACCTGGCTGTTGGCAGAGATAACATTTCTTGGCGCCCTTTCCCTCCTTCTTCCGCTCTTCACTGGGCTTTGAAACTGCGCGCGCGCTGTTCCAATTTCCATCGGCTCTCCCGGCGGGAACGGTGGCTCTGGAATCTCTGGAATGCGAAGCTCCCTCCAACGTTCCCCCTTCCCTTCCCGCCTCTCCAAGGCTCTCGCCTCTTGGCGCGCTCCTATGGTCAGCGCTGATTTGGTCAGCTGGTCCATAGACTCCGCCCTGGGCGCCCGGGAAAGTTCATCCTTTACCGCCGAAGCAAGCCCTTCTTCAAAGAGCATTTGAATGGGTTCCGCCGATAGATCCCACCCCAATTTATGGATCAACATGGTAAACTCAGTCCAGTACTCACGCACAGATCGGCTCCCCTGTTTGCACGCCATTAACTGTCTGCGTACCACTCCCTGCTCAATATCGCTGGAAAACATCAAATCCATTGCACGAAAAAACTTCCTCGTATCCTTCAGGATGTCATTGTTTGTTGCCATCAGGGGCCTCACCCAGTCTTTCGCCCCCTTTTCGAGATGCCCAATCACAAAAGCCACCCGCGATTCCTCGTCGGGAAAGTCATCAAACTGCAGATTAAGGGCATATTGCATCTCTGTCCTAAAGGCATGATAGTCCTTGGCCTCCCCCCCAAACTTCTGCACCAATCCTGGCAACTTTCTGGCGAGCGGGGTGGTTTTCCCCTTCTCTGCATCTTGAGCCCTCCTCTCCTCGAGCCTCGCCGTCTGCAGCGCTAGCTGGACCTCCAACGCCCGATACCTTTCCTCCAGGCTTGGACCCGCTCCAGCTCCTGCTTCTCCGGCTCCGGCTGGGTTGCTCATGATGCCTTCTCCTGCACAAACTGCTCACAGAGACTGTCGGAATGCTGTGATGGGACGATGAGCTGCTTGTGCGTAAAATCCAAGTCCCTCAGAGTTTGGTCAAGTTTGCAAACCTCTGTCTGTAACGGAGCCCCTTAAACATGGCTCTGTCAGTCGCTTGCAGATTCCGACAGTGGTTGCTTTCGGAATCGCTTCCAACATAAAAGCTCCTTAACGGAAACACGTCTTCTGGACTCTCTGCGTGACAGTTTCCGGCGAGGAGTGGGAGTCCCTACAGGAGGTCCTGAAACCTCCCCACTGTTTTCGCTGGAAGTGTCTCGGAGCCATCCCTCCTGCTCACTTTCCCTCAGCTCAGCTCTTCTCCCCCTACTGGTTCCCTCTTCAGCTGCTGAGTCTCTCCCAACCTGTGTGAGCCCTTCCACCTCCCTTCCTTCCGATGGCAGTTCCCTGACAGTAACTAAGTGAATAAAAGATTCAATGCTTTTTTTCTAGAAAAATAGATGCCGGTACTCACCATGAAGTTGTTACAGTAAGTGCCACACTTTTTAACAACAAAAAGAGGTGCCGGTACTGCGTACCATCGAGTACCCCTGGGGAAAACATGGTTATGCTGCTAGGTACCAGTAGCTCATAATTTAAATTTTGAAAATATGCGAATGCATTAATATTTCACTCTGCTCTTTTTCAAAAAATCCCAGAAGTTACAGACTGAAAAAGAAAGCGATTATGATCTCTATATTATCAAAAACTATATTAGTATAGTTTTTGTAAATATAATGTTTGGTTTGCACTTGCAAAGGGTGAAAATGTCCAAATAAAATCAATCCATTTAAATTACATGAAAGTGTACATGTGTTTGTGTCCATTCCTTCTTCTACAAGGATACCAGGAGAAATTCCACCCTGATTCCTCCTGCACAAGGGGGCCATTATGATCATTTAGTCTGATTTTCTCCCAATTTTCTCAGTAGCAGATTGTGCAGTAAGGAGAAAGTTATTCCTTATTAGACATGTGACCTACCTGTAATTTGTTGAAGAATGGCAGCTGCGGCTCAACCCCTTTTGCAAATCACAAGCTCTAGGGAGGAGAGTTGGGGGCAAGAGCAGTTTCTCTGGACATATTTGGATTACTTGTAGTCACCTCAGATAACTGACCTCAGAAATCACCATTTCAGTTGATGGTGAACCAATCTTTTTATGGTAACTTAATTGTGCTTAATGCTACATACATGATTACACAAATCAAGTGATTAAGCGCAGCTCCTTCTGGCATGGTGCCAGGCTCTGATGAAGGAGCCTGCTGTGGGGGTGCCTGTTTGCGCCCTTTCAAAATTGTGCCTGGGGCCACAGCCCCCATGCTATGCACCACAGTGGTACCTATTTATCTACTTGCACTGGCATGCTTTTGAACTGCTAGGTTGGCACCAACCCTTCAAATTCATCAGCATGAATGTCAGATTTTCTTTCATGAGCCCAGTTGCAGACTTACAGAGACCCTTTTTGTAGCTTTGACTGCATCATTCATTTGGAAACAGCCAAGTCCTCTTCCTATTCTTTCTCTGGTGGGTGGATGGATGGGTTGGTTAAGTTACCTAGACAGAGATTTTGTGGGCCAGCATCCTTCTTTAGGACCATTCTCTTTATCATCTATCTATCTATCTATCTATCTATCATCTACCCATCTATCTAATTTGTATACTGCCTTCATCTGAAGATCATAGGGCAGTTCACAACATAAAAATGATAACTTAAAATACATAAAGCAAAAACAAAGCACCAACTCCCCTCCCACAACACATTTAAAAGGTCACACAAAGTTTAATCACACAACTCTGTTATAGAAAAACGTTTTCACCAGGCACCTAAAGATCTGTAATAAAGACACCAGATAAACCTCCTTGGGGTGAGCATTCCACAAGCAGGGAGCCACTGCAGAAAAGGTCCGTTCTCATGTTGCTGCCCTCTGGACCTCTCACGGAGTGGGAACATGAAGAAGGGCCTCAGAGGGTCTGGGTTGGTTCACAGAGGGGGAGGCGGTCCACTGCCTCTCCTGCAGAGGTAAAGTTCAAGAAGAGCTGGGTGTCATCAACATATTGCTGACAACATATTCCAAACCTCTGGATAACTCCACTCAGCGGTTTCATGTCGATGTTAAAACAACATAGGGGATAAAATCAAACCCTGAGGAACCCCACATTGAAGGCTCCACTGGGCTGAAGAACACTCTCCAAGCAATACCCTCTGGAAATGTCCATCCAAGTATGACTGGAACCAAGGCAAAGCGGTACCACCCACCCCTAACTCTGACAGCTGCTCCAGAAGGAGACCATAGCCGATGGAAACAAAAGCTGCTGAGAGGTTGAGGAGAATGAACAGGGATACATTTCCCCGGTCTCTCTCCCAACAGAGGTAATCATACAGGGCAACCAAAGCACTTTCTGTGCCAAAAGCGGGACGAAACACCGATTGAAAATGGTCTCTTCCATCCTGGGACCCCCAAATGTTAGACTACAACACAAATCATCCCCAGCCAGCTTAAGTCAATATTTCTCTGCATTTCCATTCAAGTCATCCATAGAAAGTCATGCAAGCCTCACATGTTCTCAAGCTCTTAAAAGGAGGACAACCAGCCAGTTCTTGTTATAAATGTGAAGTAAGCATTAGTCACCCAGAAATGAAACTAGACAGGCAGAGATGTGGCAAGGCTTTCAAAAAGGTTTTGTGTTTAGAAAAAGTGGACACTCAAGCAGCAACACTTGTTTAAAATTGAGGGGACTAGTAACTTGGAGAGATATGGCAGGCATTTTCCTTAGAATCTTTGGCAGAAAAGATTCTAACCCAGAATAGTCTCAGCATTGCTTGTAGGATGACACCTCTAAGGGTGATTTCTCTTTCTTCTTTCTCATACACTTTTGTTTAGTATCTCCTAAGTGCTCATGTACCACCAAGATTATTATGACAGGTTGGAAACCATGGATGTAAGCAAGCATCTAGCCCCAGGGTAGACACGAGCGCAGCCCATAGCCAGTTTTCTGTTGGTCTATTACCCTAGAGCTTGCTGGAATTCTCACAAATAAGGTTGACCCAGCAAGGTATATCACTTAAGTAAGAGTATATAGCCAGGATCACTTAACGCGGATTAATTAAGCTTTAACTGTTAAGTAATCTCTCGTTTTCTTTTTTTAAATGTAAAATGAGCAAGCCAACCTTTCCTAGTGCACCAGTACAATGATACTTCCAACATTTTCCAGAGTTTAGAAATATTTGTGTTCCAACCAAGGAAAACTAGCTCAAATAGCACCACGGTCTTTATTCAAATTCTCATTAGAGGAGACACAGATGGCATTAGCAAGGCAAGTCTCTAAGCTGCAGCATCTGCTCAGATACAGAAATAAATACGATTTGTTGTAGACTTCTGCTCCTATTTATCATCAATGTGTAAGCCAATCAGAAATAGGAGAGCAACGTGTTTTTTTAAAAAACACCTTGCCATACATGGAAATAGATCCACTGCATTCAGACAGTTTAAGACACTGGTCTTAAGGCACCTACATAAGAACCAACGCAAGATCCCCTCATTTGACAGGTATATACATCACATATACTTACACTAGTACAGTGGTACCTCGGGTTACAGACGCTTCAGGTTACAGACTCCACTAACCCAGAAATAGTACCTCGGGTTAAGAACTTTGCTTCAGGATGAGAACAGAAATTGTGTTCCAGCGGTGCGGCAGCAGCAGGAGGCCCCATTAGCTAAAGTGGTACCTCAGGTTAAGAACAGTTTCAGGTTAAGAACAGACCTCCAGAACGAATTAAGTTCTTAACCCGAGGTACCACTGTATACCCCGCCTTGATGATATATAGCTGAAATGTGAACCGCTGCCTCCTCTTAAAATATTGTGACCTGTGATTAGCTAATGCCTCTCTGTAGTTTTTGTTATGTTATGTTATGTTTTATGTTATGGCAGTTTCACATACAGAGTTTCATAATTTCTTGTGGCACTAAGCAATGAAAATGTTACATCAATATTATTATTTTTTTGGGGGGGGGAGTTCACATATTAGCCATTTGGGAAACACTGAGTTTGTGCTTATAACTCTTGTTATAACAGGCAACCAGTATGTACCAGTCACAGTTATTACTGACATAGTTGTTTATATGACAGATTAGGGTGTGTTTGTTTGTTTGTTTTTAAAGGAAGACACATAGGTGTAATTTCTGGTTTAAATGTTGGCCATATCTCTCTACCTGGTTCAGTAGAGAGATACACTTCAGTATTGTGGCAAAAGGTGGCATTAAAATATTGGCTGATAATTTCTTAGCTCTTGTCTCTTCATTTTCCTTACCGAATATTATCCATTACAGTTGTCTAGAAACGTAACATTTTGAAATGGAAGTCCACAAGGTATGAGAAGTTACTTTATTTCCTTTTTAAATATACAGATACAAGATATTTTAAAAGGACAAGAACATTATACAAGGCTCAAATTTACATTTTTGCAATTAAAGGATAACAATATATGCATGTATGTAAATAAAATTCCATTCATCTTCCTTATGATTCCTGTCAGTGGCATTAGCACTGTGTGTTCACTAAATACAAATAATCCTCACAGTGAGATAAACTGCATAGTAATTAATGAAACTAAAAATGACCATTCACTCTCATCTGTGCATGAGCTTATTTGCTAGAAAAGTAAAAACACATAAGAACAGAAGTTAGTTTGTTCATTTTGCCTCTGATTTTTCTCAAGTCAGGTTATTAAAAAAAATCAGAGTAAACGGAACAAAAAACCCGATCACTGGAGTAAACACTGTTCAGCTATATTCCTATACGTGTATCCTTAGCTGGGTAGGAAACTGCACACAAACATCAACTGCCTGCATTATTCCTCAAACTGATCAGACAGCAGGGCTTGACTGCACAGGACCCACCCATTCAAGAAAGCGAGAATCCCAGTTACTGGCTGATCAGCAAGAAAAGGAGTCACACATTTTGGATTTCCTACGTTCCTCTCCCCTCTGCTTATGGGTGAATGTTTAGCTTCCTTTAAGGGACTAGGGATGTTCACCTCTAGCTGCTGTGGTTGTACACTGTTGAATTCAGCAAAAAGCAGTGTTCACATGCAACTGAATTAAAAATTAATCTTGCTGAGTACAATCCAGCCAATGTTAAGCATTTTGAAGTGTGATTTCCTATTTCAAAATCAAGAATGCACCTAACTTTCTAACTGAACTAATGGAACTCAGGTGGTGCCTGAATCATGCTCATTGTTTTCAAGAACCAATCCATTGTTTGAGAACTTCGCAGTGAAGTTAGCTCTCACATTCTCCTCATTAGGCATCTGTTTACAAGCCTCTTTGCAGTTACCATGCTGAATGAGGGATCTTCCTACATCACTATTTTTGATTGGGAGAAGAGAAGTGATTCTTCCATGTGTGAGAACCACTCACCCCAGAAAAATAGAGCAGGATGTCCAAATCAGGGTGAGATCCGCCTGCACTAACACAGAGCTACCACTGAGGACATGCTAAATCTACAGTGGCAAGGCAAGTCCAAGCACAGTTCCCCTTTTAAATCCAAAGTATAATAGTATGAGCAAATGGATATATAATCAAAACATATCACAGTAGAGTGAACATGACCAAGACACCATGAACACTATCTAATCTCTTCTTACCATGCAGTGCTTCTGGAACATTTTGCAGTAATCTCAGCACACATGTTTTTGCAACGACTGTTTCCCCCCTCTATAACCAGCGTAAACCTCTGTTTGGAATTTTCCAAAATGATGTTTATGTGCAGATTTTTTCATACCCAGAAAACTATCCAAGAAAACAAAATCTTCATGGCAATATTCTAAACGCTATTTGAAATGCACAAGGAAACTTAAGTGGATAAGCAAACAAAGATTTTGAAGAAATTATCTAGGTACCAAAACATAATTAAAAAGTATAACTCACTGTAGTTCAGAAGCAGACAGTGGGGTGGAGCAGTGGTGCTTAATTTACCACTTGGCAGTGAAGTCTCTGCTGCTGACCAGGAGGGAAATTGGGAAGGGCAAGGCAACAGGAAAACCAGTGCTGTGTAAATGCCATAGTGGCTCTGCCAGTGCATTCGCACAGCGCTGACCTCCATGTTGCCTTGCCCCTCCCACTCCTGGGGAGGCAGCAGAGACTCCACTGCCAGGATATCAGGTAAGTGTGGCTGCCTTGGCTCCACTTGGCTCCACCCTATAAACTATCCTATGAACAGTAGTAACTCATCAGTGCACTAATTAGGATTTATACAATATGAAATGTGAAATCCTATCTTTGGATTTCTGTCTGTCATGTCATATTTCTTTGCCAAATGGAGACGGGGGTTTTCCCAAATACTCAGAACATTTATTTTCTCGCACACAAACCCACACATTTTCTTATCCTCACTCTTAAAATCTTAAATATACACAAAAGACTCCAAAAAGAAAGTAGGAAGGCTAGAGTACACAAATAAAATGCACCATCAGGATAATTTAACTTTTAAGACAAAAAAGGGGATGTTTCCTTGAAGGGGATAGTTACAAAAGGCTTATTGGGAAAGTTTTTCCTCTCTCATTACTATGTCCCTCTGACATAGTTATGGCTATAATCAATATACAAGGAAGATGTGACTACAACATTTCAATATCAACTTCTATAAATGGGGCAGCCTCAAGAGCTATTGAAAACAACTTGTTTGTGGAATCAGCATGATGAAACCAGACAACATGCAGTCACTGAAGTCTCCCACAAAACCAAAAACATAAAATTGAATGAAAAGCCCTTTGTACACACACTGAACTAATTTCCATTTTTGTTTTATTGTTCCTATTAACCTCTAAGGTGGTGTTAGTAGCTGCTTGAGAGCAGGTGCTCATTTAAATGGCTTCTTTTGCTGCAGTCTGGGGCCTATGATGGTCCACAGTAAGAAAGATTGCTATGGGGAACATCTGGCTACCCATAGAAGCAGGTAGCGAAACTCCTGGGCTGCAATGCTGGAGAGCACAACAACTACAGTTACAAGGTGCTCATCTGGCTATGCCAAAAGCAAAACATTGACTTTCTGTTGCATTAAAGCTAACTGGAAGCTTTTGTGGTGACTTAGTGAGTGAATGGGTGCTCACAAGCCTCAAAGCATTTTCAGTAACTTCTAAAATTCCCTCTGTGCTCCATCATCACACTGTTCCTATGGATTACTAGATGCCTGGTAACACTACTTCCCCTAAGAATAAGTCACAGACCAGCCAGTCACAGGGTGTGGCTACTCTGAGTGTTGCTAAACTGGAGGAAGAAGCCAGATGCAGAGTTGTGGGAGGAAGGATTAAATAGGTTTAAGTACATTGTTCTCATATTCAGATGCACTGGAGCCGTTTAAGTAATAGCAGTTCTGTTCTGAAATGCTGCTGATATACATGAAGGGAAATATTATCTGATCCTTTCATCGAAAGATGACAGGCGGAAAATTGAAGCACCTAAATTAGTCCTATGAGAAGCAGACTCCGGCGGAAAAGTAATTCCCCAAAGACATCCACTGACCAACCCACTTCTACAGAACCCAGCAATTTCTGGTTCTGATCAATCAATAATCACACTGAGAGGTTGTGTGCATGCATATTTCTCTAAGCAAAGTTCACCCACCAAAAACTGTTTAGTTTAGTGGGCTAGGGATTTCTCCTTAAAATAAGCATCTTATTATTTCATGTGTAAATTTTAAAGAGACTCGGTCATAGTAAGCTAGAAGAGTCTGACACTCAGAGCAGGTGCCAGTTGAATCCAAAGAAGATCTGATTAGTTTCCTGGCTTCGGGCAATCTCTTCTATGATGCAGTGTTGCTGCCAGAGCAAGTGGAGTTTCCTGTACCTTTCATGACACAAATGCAGAGGATTGCCTCGCCTTTGGAAGAGAAACAAGAAGAATATACACATTAGGGTTTGAGAAAACTGTAAGTGGCAAGTACTTTTAACTTTGCTTTATTCTGACGTATTTAGGTTGGTGTATGTACAACATGCGAGCTACTAACAGGGAATAATCACAGTTAACTCGCAAAGAAATGCATTTATGGCTAGCCACCAGTCTCACCAAAGAACTTTTGCTAGCAACAAAAGCCTCTGTTGTTAAGCAGTCAAACAACAAGTTACTGGCATTGTAAATGCACGTTTATGTTGAAAAGGATAAGAACAGTCAGAAGGCATCCAAACAGTTACTTTAAAATACCAAGAGAAGGCTATTTGCCAGATTGTTGGCATCAGATAATTGTAGTGAAAAAGCATAATAAGATAACATAAAAAGCAGCAAAGTGAAATTTCCTAGGCAACAGAGCAAAGCATCTACTTACGCCAGATTTGGGTCTGTTTCTCCATATTCATCTAGATATGGTGCAGGATAGAAAGAGCCTCTGGTTTTCCCTCCTATTAAGATAACTTTGCAGTCCCTGATTCTAAAAAAGAAACAGTTATGTTAAAGAGAAAGTCCCCAAGATGGCAGTGGTCTCAGTACACCATTCACTTTGAAGAATAAGTAAACACAGTAAATAGTGTTGCCTATTTAAAGCCTAATATTTCCAACATAGCAGTATCCTTGGCAGTGACCAGAGGAGGAATGACCGCTGGTATGAACGCAGAGAGAAGAAACGCCATGGTGCATCTGCAGCAGCACAGACACTTTCATTTGCCCCAACTGCAACAAAACATGTCTCTCCTGCATCAGTCTCTACAGACACAACAGGCACTGCAACCTTCCAAACGCTTGACTTCACCCCCAAAGGCGCACTCCCCCACTGTATCCTCTACTGTATCATGAGACAGATAACAACAATTTCCAATATCCTTTTGTATGCAGACTTTCCGGGAAGGTGAGAAAATGAACAAACTACTCAATTCCCTGAATTCAAATGTGTGAACGGTAGAATGCTGAGTTACTATGACCAGATCAGGGTACTGTATGGATAATTATAGCACAAAAAACATTTCTGCCCTTAATGAGCAGCTCTGGGCTATAGTGTAAGGAATTAAAAAGAAACACGAGACCTCTGTAGTCAGTCCCATTTTATGATTTAGGTTAAGATGATCTGATCCTAAAGATAAAGAAATTCCCAAGTATCACAAGCTCTGGTATTTTAAATTGTATTATGGGAAATAAACAAGCTAAAACCAATGTTCATCTCTTCCTATCTAAATACAATCTACCTTGGTTGTCGAATGCCTTGGTACTTGTACGTTTTGGCTCCCGAATGCCGAAAACCTGGACATAAGTGTTTCGGTTTTTGAACGTTCTTTGGAAGCCAACGACACAGCTTCCACAACTTCTGATTGAGTGCAGGAAGCTCCTGCAGCCCATCAGAAGCCGTGCCTTGGTTTTTGAACGGTTCCCCGAACAGATTAAGTTCGACAACCAAGGTACGACTGTAATGTTCTTGTAATAGTCTAAAAGAAAAATCAGCGTGGCATTTGGCACATTAACACCCCATCCTTCCGATTAATTTCAACGGGCTTTACACTCTACTCTGTTACCTACTTGAGAAAAATGCACACTCCTGCACCACAGTGGACAGCATGTGAAGTGCAGGCTCCCAGCTCCTCCCCATTCACCAGCTCCTGACAGCAGGTATTTTCAGAGCATAGCATAGCCCCACAGAACAAGCACAACACGGGGTGCTTGGTTTCATCATCAGAGGATCGAGGGCATCTGGAAAGGTAAAGTTAACTGGAGAATGACATTTGGAACCAAGAGGGAGATTAGAAAACAAAAACGTGAGAAGGACATTATTTGCCAAGACGGCTTGTGAACAAAAACCTGTTTCATTGCTAACTTTCATTTTATCAGGCCTTCTTTAGAAACTTGATGATAAAATATCCTTTTTTCTAATGGGATGCCTCCAGATGTACACCAGCTGATGTACAGAAAAAATAGCTAGAATAATTCTGAAACTAGCATGCCATTCAAATTAAAATAGAATTTTATGCTTCAAAGTTACTTCCAGGGTTTTGAATGCAAGACTGAGGAGGCGTGGCTTAGGTTCAGATGGAATGCAAAACCGTATATCGTTCTAATGTCTGAGCCCAATGGGAATGGAAGTTGTAATCATATTGTTTATTGTTTTTACACTGTACACCACCTAGAGATTTTAAATATATTAAGGGGCTTATAAATTATTTTAAATAAAATAAATAATTCACTTCAGAAATGTTGTGATGGGCAAGCGAGATTTCCAATGCACTTTGCAAATTCTGAACATGATAAAATAACAATATTGCACAAGTTTAACCATTTTATTAGTCAGTATGACCTGTTACTACTCCAGTGGTAATAATATCTCCTTATCCTAAAATGAAAATTGTATAATATACAGCTAAAAGGAATCAGTGCTTCCAAACCATTGGTTTTATACACAATTTCAGACAAATTTCTCCATATATACAAAATTTAAAGACCACTTTAGCTTTTATAAACTTAAACTGCAAGGGGGGAACCTGATATTTGAACCAAGTCCATTTACAATTTTTAATTTTTTTTTGCAATGCCATTTGCACAATCAAATTGTGCTGCTTTTCCAATTTTTTTAAAAAAGGCTATATATGTCTACCCAGTGCTTGTTTTCTAAAAAAATGTTTAGGGGTACTCTTGTTTTCCTACTTATATAGAAATACTGCCCCTCAATTATTAGTGTATTTGTGGTATTTGTGGAAGCCGCCCAGAGTGGCTGGGGAAACCCAGCCAGATGGGCAGGGTACAAATAATAAATTATTATTATTATTATCAATGAGGCCAAACTTAGATTTACAAAATGTTTAGGGGTATATGTATCCCTGCACCCACCCAGAAAAAAAGCACTGTGTCTACCTTAAAATTATTCTCTTGGCACAATTATGCAACATATCTTGATCGCTTAGACAGAACGCAGTTTTATGAAGAACAAATCTGTAAAAAGTCACAAAAGAAACTTCTAATTCTCACCTAAACTGAGAGCCTTTGTTGAGAAGGCAACTGTAGTCTTCTGGAAGCTCTACCAATTTATTTCTTTTTCTTGGGTACCTAGTTAATTCAAGTAAGAAGAATTACGATACTCCAGGATACAAAAGCACATCAAAGAAACCAAGTACTCTTCTGTGAACTTTAAAACGTTCACATTTCATCCAAAATTTGCAAAGGCTGATGACACAAAGACAGCTATGATCTCTGCAGTAGGAGCTTGCAAGTGATAGTTATACATTAGAACCTTGCTATAGGGAATTCAGCCTATGAGTAAGCAGTCTAGGGAAATTACCGTATTTTCGCACCATAGGGCGCACCGGACCATAGGGCGCACCTAGTTTTGGGAGGCGGAAAACAAGAAAAAATTATTCTGAACCCCAGAAGCCAGAACAGCAAGAGGGATCTGGCTTCTGGGATACCGTGTGGCTGTTCTGGCTTCTGGGGTAACTGCACCAAGCCTCTTCAGGGCAGCGGGATGAAGGCTCCCCCTGCCCAAAGAGGCTGTGCAGGGCTAAAGCAGAAGCCAGGACAGACGCGTCGCTGAAGGGGCACTGCGCCTTCTCTCTCTCTGTGCAGCGCCCCTCCTTCACAGGAGAGGCGCTGCGCAGAGAGGGAGAAGGCGCAGCGCCCTTCAGCAAAGCTGGAGAAAGAACAGAAGGAGACCCTTCTGTTCCTCCTCGGGCTTTGCTGGACAGGCGCGTCGCTGCCAAGCGGGAGGAGGAACAGAAGGAGACCCTTTTGTTCCTCCCCGGGCTTCGCTGGACAGGCGCGTCGCTGCCAAGCAGGAGGAGGAACAGAAGGAGACCCTTTTGTTCCTCCCCGGGCTTCGCTGGACAGGCGCGTCGCTGCCAAGCAGGAGGAGGAACAGAAGGAGACCCTTCTGTTCCTCCTCGGGCTTTGCTGGACAGGCGCGTCGCTGCCAAGCGGGAGGAGGAACAGAAGGAGACCCTTTTGTTCCTCCCCGGGCTTCGCTGGACAGGCGCGTCGCTGCCAAGCAGGAGGAGGAACAGAAGGAGACCCTTCTGTTCCTCCTCGGGCTTTGCTGGACAGGCGCGTCGCTGCCAAGCGGGAGGAGGAACAGAAGGAGACCCTTCTGTTCCTCCTCCGGCTTCCAGGACAGGCGCGTCGCCGCGAAGCCAAGGAGCCTGCATTCGCTCCATAGGACGCACACACATTTCCCCTTCATTTTTGGAGGGGAAAAAGTGCGTCCTATAGAGCGAAAAATACGGTATATTGCAGAGGACAGGCTAGGATTAGCACTCTGGTTCACTGTGTGTTCTGTTTGACCTGTTGCTTGCTTTCGCCTTTATTTCTAATAAAAGTTTCACAATTGGGCTGGTCAGATCAGTGTGTGACTGCCACGTGCCTAGATCACTTTGGGTCACATGCTATTAGATGTCTAGGGCCAGAGTGGTAAAGCCAGGAATTTGCCATATTCCCAAGGAGAAACAGAAGGCTAGAAAGCAGGCGTTACGCTCTGCGTAACTGCAAGAAATTGGCTGGAGGCACAAGGCATACTGGTGCAAGCTTTAAGTTCACTGGGTGTTCCGCGTTTTCCCCTTGTTTCTAGGGCTGTACACGACTTAAAAACAGGGTGGTGGCAGCAACTACCAGATAACAAGAACCAACTGGCAGCACTGCAGGGATGTTGTGCAGCTGCTGGGCAAGGAAGGTGGTGTGAAAGGCTGTCCTGATCACCCACCTTCTCCACACAATGCAGCTGGCGCCATGTGCACTACTGTTCTTATCAGAACAGAAATATTGTGGGAGTTTGGTTATCTACTCTCCTGACATTTCTGTATTTACCCAAGAGCAGACATTTGGGGGAGCAATATATCTAAAAACAAAGGGGCAAGGGGCACTGATGAAAACACACTGCTAAATATTAAAATACAACCAAGACTGCTGTTTCAGGAAAACAGAAGAAGTAAAACTGACCTTATTCCAATACTTTTCCCCTTCAGAAAGCTGAGTACAGCTGGATCCGCACACCACCTGCATGTGAAATTCTCCATCAGGACAATAATATATTGTAGTACTGTCCATCGCTAGCTTGGTCCCCAAAACTACCAGTTAAATTGGTGTTTTGCTACTCTTACTCATAACTGGAATCATTCCCTCTCCTGCCCTGAAGTGGTGAATAAATCCTGTCACAGATTAGAAGTGTGCATGCACACAAAAGCTTATACCAAGAACAAACTTAGTTGGTCTCTAAGGTGCTACTGGACAATTTTTTTTTATTTTCTTATATATTTCAACTTTGATTTTCAGTTTGGCACACTGGATGCCCACAAAGATTTTGGGTCGGTATGACTGGCCAGCAACCCCCAAAAGGTGTTTGCTTTTCCTAAGGCCATAAACAAAGGCAGAACCATCTCCCTTGATACAAAGGTGCTCAGATAACAAATGAGAACCAGGCACTTAATTTTTAGAAAACTACGTTTTGCTATAATATAATAAATACAATACAATAACTAATATTTAACACAGTTAAGTAAGCTGACATATGTTGGGCTGCCTGTATTTAGGTTATGCCTGTTCTACCCAGAAAGACACATCAACACACTCTGTATCCTCACAGCCCATCTCCATCACATTTCTGGGTCTGTCCTTTTACCCCAGTGCAACTTTGCAAACTTGTTCCAAGTCTTCTGGATCAACAGACAGCTTCATATGGCTTACCTATGGTCACAACACACAGTGGCCTAAGTTGTGCAATGATGGTGGCTAAATGATCCCACTTTGAGGCAGGGGGTTAGATTAGATCAGCCTTTGCCAACCTGGTTCCCCACTGGACATCCTGAACTATAACTCCCACCACCCCTAGCCAACTGTGAGGGCCAAGACTGGTGGGAATTGTAGTCCAAAATATCCAGAGGGCACCAAGTTGACAAAGGCTAGACTAGACAGTCTCAATTCCACTGCACTCTGTGGTTCCCAGCCCACTCTTTCTCACCCAGCCAACAGTTTCTGGATGTTGGGACAATCATATGCTCTATGTGAGAACCTGAAAAAACATGCATATTTTTCTCCCAGCAGCAGTCATACCTCTGGAGCAAGGGCTCTATAGTATCCCAATATTCTTGGAAAAGCAAGAACAGATTGGTGGGTAGAGACAAGTATCCACAAAGTGCCTTGAATTGGCCTTCTTCTGAAACTGCAAAGGAAAAAGATGTTAGACGTACCTTCAAGTGCAGCAACTAACATAAAAAAACCCCTTTTTTCTGTTAAAAGTGAATACTCGGTGCAGATTTATAAAGTAAAAATATATCAGATGAAGACAATAGTCAGTTTGGAATGACAGCCAGGAACTACTTTGGATAAGACTCTTGCTGCTGTGGAGGGAATGTACGTAGTCACATTGAAATCTGTCAGTTATTTTTCTCCGTAAGTCAATGTGAACCGTTGTTGTGAATGCACAAATTGTAACCTCCCCATGTTAAGGAAGACTACAGCTGCCTCTGTGGGAGCAAATTATTTTGGGGGTACCCCCTACTCTTTGTTGGGTGTGAATTTCTTAGTGCTGATGTGCCCGTTATGGAAGAGCAGATTTAGACTGAAGGTCTGGGAAGAAAGCACTTCGTATGAGAGAGGCAGTGGGAGTGTGGCCAGGACAATCTTGTACCACTGGGGTTAAAGGTATTGCAGTCCAGAGCATTTAAGGCTTTATAGGTCAACACCAACCCTTTGAATTGGGCCTGGAAACTAAGTGGCAGTCAGGATTAGTGTTGTATGCTCAAACAGTCTTGCCCCGGTGAGCAATGTTAAACTAGAGATTATTTATGGAGAAGGATTTTTCAATATATATCAAAAGAACTTTCTGAAAACCATTTTGTAGTGGTTGATACTGTTCAGCACATTTTTAATCTGGCGTTACCTTGGCATGCTGAGATTACCATGCTCTGCTACTTACCTGATGAAAGTTCTTCTGGTGGAGGCACTCCCAGCAAATAGTGGAAAAACAAAGCAGCACAACGGAGGTAGGGCATGATGCCCTTTTTAATGCAATCCCACAAATACCAGCCTGCAACTGTTTGGCTATAACAACTGCAATAAAGATTTGAATATGTGTATTTAGTATCTTAGGTTGTCAACAACATTTAATTTATTCATTAAAATTCTATCCCGCACTTCCTCCCAAAGGAGTGCAGGGTGGCAACTAAGCAGAAAAACAATACAATTAAAAAACAAAGTGAAAAACATTAAGTACATCTAAAAACATAGAAAAAGAGTCACATATTCTTCCTAACTTAATGTTTTCAGGGTTGCCAGGCAAGCATCTTTCAGCTATCAATTGCCTGGAATATTTTAAAATCCCCTCTGAATGTTACTAATGAAGGAGACAGACACACCTCACCAGGGAGGGAGAACCACAAATTCCACAAATGGAGAGCCACCACCAAGAAGGTCCTGCCATGGGTCAGGTTTTGAAACATGATATAAATTCCTGACTGTTTAAATACAAATGGTTTAATGGTAAAGATTAAAAAGTTCACTCACTGAAAGAGAGATACTTGTTAAGCTGCTTTTTAATAAAATACCAATATCTCCCTCACACACAAATGTATGTACACACACATGGATGCTTTGCAGAGAAGTGATTACAAAAATATCTCAGCTGATGGGCAGGGGACAGCACACCTCTAATCCTCCCCACTTCTTCTTCAAACCTCTGTGGTTTGAAGAAGAAATGGGATTGTATTCTGAAAGCCATTTGTAAATATCCCTGCTCAATGATGTTTACAATGTGCTGTTTGAAAACCTGCGGTTCACTTTGAAGTTCGACAGTCAGGTAACTGACAGGTGAGTGGCCCAGCCTGCCTGTCAACTTTGGCCCATCAGAGGTGGGGAAGGTAAAGATCAGGTCCTCTTGCCAGAAAGGTTTCTTTACCCCTGCCCAAGAGCTTGAAGGCAGTTTTTTTTAAATGTAGAAGTAAAAAACTGTTACAGGAACTTTGCACATAGTATTACAACTATGTCAGATCCTGATTTGATAATCAACCTTTCTCCCTTCTTTCCTGGGGAATGTGAAACATCAGTACAGTAAGGTAGCAATGCTAGTCCATAAGAAAGAAAGAAAACCCAAATTGTATTAGGGCAATACTTTTATTAAGTCAATGAAAAACGTTACAAAATGTGTGCAAGCTTTTGAATTCTCCATGACACTTCATCAGGCTAAAACTACAACTACAACTCATGACCACTGGCTGTGCTGGCTAGGAATGATGGTCCAACAACATCTAGGCACCTGAAGTTGAGAAAAGCTGGTCTAGATTACAAACAAAGCAAGGTTTGGGGATGGGAGTGGGATACTTGGCTGGTGGTGAATGTATTCCGTCTTCCAGAAGCCTTAGGTGCAACTTCAAACCTGCACAGCACCTCTCACAACCTCACTGGAATACTTGATACTTCCCTCCCATATTCCATCTTAAGACTCTGACCAGATGCAGACTCTATTGTTTTACAGCCAGCCACATTTTAAACTCCCCTCCTCAGCTTTGTTTACCATCTACCCTAGTGAAGAGTTCTAGAGAACCATAAAGCTAGCACACTATTTTGTGACATTTTGTTTGTCCTAATAAAGGAGCGGGATTCAACACAATGCACTCCTTATCCATCAAAAGGTTGCAGAGAAGCTACTTACCCACTTGTGTACCTGCAAATTTCTTTACAGAAAGAATCAGCTGCTCGTGCTTCCTCACTGTCATGCTGTACTTGTGCAGACAGGCACTCTGTGCAAAAAATAATTTTAAAAATATTTGGTCTTTTCCCTTAATAGTATTTACAAATTTTCGGGTACTTTTTCTCTTTTATAACGATCCACTCTTTTTACATTAATATTTACTTATTTATGTAATGCCATCAACGTGCATGGGAGAAACAGCATGTCCCAAGTCACTTCTAAATCCAGGACGAGCATAGAAGTGGACTATAATTTGCCTCAACTCCACAATGTCAGGCTAGGGGGGGAAATTAACCTTAAAGTCCAGAAGACATCTATGCAAATCAAAAGGCAGGCTGGAACTTGTAGTCACCACCTTGATAATATTGTTGGGGCAGATGTCCTGATGCTGTTGACTAGCGTGAAACAGCGGTGTAGACATGGGCTGATTTTGTTGGAACAACACGCTTACCAACTTCACATTCGGCTTGCTGACAATTAACACACAAAAGTAGGTAGATGAAGTAGCTTTCATGCTGTCTCTTTTCAGGCCCTTTATTTAATCACTACTTTACCAGAGATACCCAGTTAAAATTATGGAACCAAGCAAGTGGAGTTTTGGAGATATAAGACCCAGTCTTCTAAATCACAATGGTTAAACTCAAGACAATGAACAAGAGGAAAAGTTCCGTATAAAAAGAGGAACTTTAAAAGCATTAATATAAGCATGTGCAATGACAGGTGGGAAATCAAAAGCTGTAGTTCAGCATGAAGTTAACCAGTATGGGAGTTTCCAGCAAGTTGTTGACATCCTTATACAGCTGCCCTAGCCAATGAACACAGTAACTGCTCTAACCAGATATGTTGTAAACCAGGAGCCAGTGGTCTGGTTCACACATCCCTTTATAACATGGTTAAGTTAAACTGTGGTTTCAAGATAATCATGCAGCATGCTACAGCATGGAGCAAAACTTGTGGCTGGTTTGCGCCTCCATCACTCCTGCCATGCTGCTAGGTTTAGCTTAGCATTATATTAAAATCCAGGCTCATGGTTTGTGTCTCTCCAAACAAGCCAAGAGCTATAACCAAGGTTTGTTTTTGGCTTATGGGCCTGATTTGTTTGCAAAGACACAAATCATCAGTTCAGGGATAGCACCTATATGCTCCACACAGTTGTTAGACGTAGGAAAGGGTTAGGTGTGTGCAACCATGCTTGGATTTCGTAGCTGGATGGAGGCAAGGGATAATTTTAAGACCCATGAAGGAAATCTCTACTGTCAGCAGATCTTTTTCCTTGCCACTTAGGTCCTAGAATGTCAGCAGGTGAACACTCTACCATACAAATATATGGAACTATTTTTGAGAACTGGAAGGCATAAAAGCCTCCTGCCGAAACAGCTAAAAGTACTTTATTATGTTATCTAGAAAAACCTAAACACAAAAGATACCATCACCTGTAGTTGTAGTGAGAATAATTTGGGTTATGTGTGCCATAGTGACCAAGTGGAAGAGGTAGAGATTGTTACAGGCAGAGCTGATCGATGAAGGTTGTAAGTCTACAGTATCCTCCCAATACAAAGATGGAAATGATAACACAGCACCAACCTAAAAAGGAAATAAGACACTGATAGGCCTGGCACTCATCACAAATTAAACTGTCCATTTGCAGGGGCATTTTTTACATAAGGCTTAGGAAACAAACACAAGTCAAATCCAAAATGAATCAAAGGCACTCTCAAGGTAATTCCCACAAAGGACTGCCCACCCCCCAGGAACTGTTACAGACATGACTCCAGACTGTACAAGCCATGGAAC
Source organism: Podarcis pityusensis (assembly GCF_964106645.2). Classification (NCBI taxonomy): domain Eukaryota; kingdom Metazoa; phylum Chordata; class Lepidosauria; order Squamata; family Lacertidae; genus Podarcis; species Podarcis pityusensis. The sequence continues at coordinate 45,480,424 of NC_138028.1, forward strand.
TAATATCTGCACACAATCTCAAACTTTTAAGAGCATCATTGCCAAGAGAAGTCTACACACACTTACCAAAACATGAAACAGATCCACGTCTAGAAGGGATGGTGTGTCTTCCACTTTTAAACTGGGCAGAAGAACTACAAGAGCAAAATATATATTATATGGAAATTCTGACTGTCTGCTTTCAGTAAAACAGATTGCAAAGAAAGGGTTTGCAATGATGTGAGATTCCCTGCTCCCCCCTTTGTCAATTCTTGTTTCTTCAAGCTTACTAGACGAAAAATAAAAACCCATAAAAGCTTATGCCTCTTATCTGAAAAATATTTTACTGTTTTAGAGAAGGAATCTTTCCAAGAAGACTTTACTTATTTCCAAAACTTATAATGGGGGTAAAAAACACCATGTTACCTCCTAGGAGACGTACAAGATGTTGCTGGATCAGGCTTTGTGGCAATGTAATCCTCTGAGCAACTGCAAACTGCAGCAATGCTTTAAGACCACTGTGCTAGAGGGTGAGGAGATAAAGGAGAAAGGTTTGGTTAGACGAGGGCTATGCTTCCCATCCCTATTCTCTAAAAATATTTGGGTTCTAGTGGCTGGAGATAGCAGCCAGGACCTGGGCTCCTTACAGGCAGAAAGGGAGGAAAAAGGCAAGTAAAGAAGATGGCATTTGGATTGCAAACTCCTGCATAGCAATTAACAAATGCCAAAACAAATGTCAGATGGAAAATTATATATGACATAGCCTGAGCAACTACTTAAGCAATGGTCCAGTGGTTACATATACCTCCACACACACACACACACACACACACACCCCGCCCTCGCCAATCCTCTGGAACAGAATCCTTAGCCCAGAGTTTTCAAACTTACTTGTTTTGTTTAATTGTGTCGCTAGGCCGACTGTTGACTTGAGATAATCAAAGTTCAAAGCCTTGCTGAGCACATGAATAAGACAATACATCAGGCAATATCCAGTGTCAAGCGAGCAAATGCAAGGAAGTCCCCCTTTCTCTCCTTTCCTGAACCCCCTGAGCAACCCCCAAAAACCTGCTCCATGTGGTTAAGGCAGCATTTGAGAGGAAGGGGAAATCCTACTGCACAAGCCAAAGTCCACTGTGCCAGAAGGATACCACTGGATGCCAATCATAGGTTCCCCAGCACTGGAACCGAAGTATTCCTTAATTTTTTTGTCTGGACTTTCTACCTGTGGTACAGTGATAATAAAGTATTTCTATATTTCTATAAAACACACTCATTAAACGCAAGTCCTACCCTGCACCACCCCTACATTTGGAAGTGTGTTATGTGAATAACTAGTTTATGAAAGAAGTGTAATAAATGTAGTTGCTGTGCTCAATAGTCTACCTATAGCGGCACATTAGGACCTTACCTCATGGCAACACGAGAACAGGGCCTTCTCTGCAGTGGCTCCGTGTCTGTGGAATGCTCTCCCCGGGGAAGTTCGCCTGGCGCCTGCATTGTACATCTTTAGGCACCACGCAAAAACGTTCCTTTTTAACCAGGCCTTTGGTTGACCTGATGGACATCCTATACCCTTTTAAAATGTGGCTCTTTGGGGGGGGGGCATGTTATTGGGTTATTGTTCTTGCTCTGATTTTATATATTGTGATCTTTTCTGTGAACGACACTGAGACCTCTGGGTATGGGTCAGTATATAAATTCAATAAATAAATCCATTAAATAAATAACTGATGTGGGACGTGGGTGGCACTGTGAGTTAAACCACAGAGCCTAGGACTTGCCGATCAGAAGGTCGGTGGTTTGAATCCCCGCGACGGGGTGAGCTCCCGTTGCTCGGTCCCAGCTCCTGCCCACCTAGCAGTTCGAAAGCACGTCAAAGTGCAAGTAGATAAATAGGTACCACTCTGGCGGGAAGGTAAACGGCGTTTCCGTGTGCTGCTCTGGTTTGCCAGAAGTGGCTTAGTCATGCTGGCCACATGACCCAGAAGCTGTACGCTGGCTCCCTTGGCCAATAAAGCCAGATGAGCGCTGCAACCCCAGAGTCGGCCATGACTGGACCTAATGGTCAGGGGTCCCTTTACCTTTACCTTAACAATTACATCCTTTATTGTTCCTACCTGACGGTTTTGCAGAGAACCAAATAAAGGCTTGCCCTCGTCTTCCAGAAGATTCTCTGAAAAAGAAACAAAGCTGGTAGTGAGTCATGTACTCTACAAGCAGTCAAAATGTTTTGCATTTCAGTTTTCCAGTAAGTTAAGTAACCTGCTTGTTTTGGCTTTCAATCTCTTTTTAGCTTACTGTTCATTTTAATTAACATTTGATCTATGGAAAGAGGTAACAAACTGGAGCAATGTCTTTGAATGAAAGTATCTAATTTTTACTATTTCAGGGAACACACACACATCTGTATGCTTGCTTCCAAGTCTGAACACAGTGTTCATATCAATTCTAGAGCAAATAAAATATAGGCTACTGTGCCATTTTGCAGTCTGTGGGAATTGAGCATTCCCAACTAAAATAGATTTTGAAGTGACTTGTTAAGTAGTCAAATGCCCATAGCATTAGTCTAAGTACAAGAAGCAGATCTTGAAAACACTTCCTCAAATTAAAACAAAGCATTCCAACCTTTTGCCATTTTGGGGACCCCAGCATTTTGCTGTCAATTTTAAATGGGATAGCTTGATAATGGGGACTGTAAAAGTCTGATTTTTGTACAGTATTTGTACATGTTATATAGGATTTGCCCTATAACAGTATTTTAGAAACTGCGTTGTAGTAGCTGTCTATATATTTTCAAGTTTAAAACCCTGGCTATTTTCATGTCTAATATAATAAAAGCTGAAATCCAATTGTGAAAGGAATTCTATTTTTGATTTACCTAAACACTGGATAGTAAACGCACATGTGCTCCAAGTCATCATAGGAATGCGTGGATCAGTTTCATTGGGTGCAACTTTTAATCCAATTCTGTAAATTGCAGTGGCAAATAGAACCACCATCTCCTTGATACTATTAGAATACTTAACTCTGTGGAGGAAGCCAGGAGAATGTCAGATTGTGAATAAGTGAGGCTGGATAAAGTTCAAAGAACTGATTATGAGAATATTTGCACAGTTGCATTTATTTGCATTTCATAATTATCTTTAAATCAGCAGTTCCCGGTAACAGGAAATCATCTTTCAGCTTTTGCTTGTTATTATAGACTTCTCTTAAGTGCTTATATCCTTAAGGTAAAAAACACAAGCTTTCCAAGTTATATCCTGAGATAACGGTGACCAATACAGTGGTACCTCGCAAGACGAATGCCTCGCAAGACGAAAAACTCGCAAGACGAAAGAGTTTTTCGTTTTTTGAATTGCTTCGCAAGACGAATTTCCCTATGGGCTTGCTTCGCAAGATGAAAACGTCTTGCAAGTTTGTTTCCTTTTGGATTTTCAATGCATTCCTATGGGAAACCGTGCTTCGCAAGACGAAAAATTCGCAAGACGAGAAAACTCGCAGAACGAATTAATTTCGTCTTGCGAGGCACCACTGTAATTAGATAAAACTCTGGCAGAGGTTTGCTTGATCAGAGATAATAATCATAATGGCCAATATAAATGTTGTAGAATGTAGATATTTTAATGAAAATATTATTTTCCCCTAAGCAGAAATAATGCCCACTGTATAGATTCCAGATTTATTTTTTTTAAAAAAATTAGTCTAAAGTAGAAATGTGAGTCTTAACACTTACAAAGGATCTACTCCAAAGCTAAGAATGGAATGGAAATCAGATGAAGTCTCTTCCATTTCTATGTCACGTAAAGATGGAGCAATCTGTTTTCCTTCTTTTAAAAAGAGAAATAAATTCATGTGAGACTGCAGTTCAACTAAATGAAATAAAATTATTTATTTTCTCTTATATACTTAAAAACATAAGGCTGTTGTCACGGTGCAGTTCATGTAGCCACCCTGTGTGCTGACAGGGCGGCAGGCAGCCGAGGCAAGCTGTTTAACAGAGGGGAGGCGATGCTTCACAGTGCGGTTTGGCAAAGTGCTCTCTGAAGTGCCTCTTCCCTCCTTTAAAAGGGGCAGGATGTTGGGACAAGCCATGAGGAGAGAGGGAGGGGCCTGGGGCAAGCCTGGAGTGAGTGGAGCTTGGGATGAGCTGTGAGGAGAAGGAAAGGGGTGAGCTATGCAGGGATGGGCAAGGAGATGTGTGAGGTATAAAGAGAGGGGGAGTTGGTCAGGTATAAAGGGAGGAGAGATTTGGAAAGGGGTTGGCAGGCAGAGCAAGCAGGGGCAGCAGTCCTTACTATGGTAAAAATTCTTAGATCATGAATGATAGATTGGGGTCAGCAAAATTTTTCAGCAGGGGGTTGGTCCACTATCCCTCAGACCTTGTGGGGGGCCGGACTTTATTTTTTTTGGGGGGGAGGAATGAACAAATTCCTATGCCCCACAAATAACCCAGAGATACACTTTAAATAAAAGGACACATTCTACTCATGTAAAAACACGCTGATTCCTGGACCATCCGCGGGCCGGATTTAGAAGGTGGTTGGGCCGGATCCGGCCCCCGGGCTGCAGTTTGCCTACCCATGGATTAAGACATAGTAATTCTTACATAACAACCTATTAGATGTCATTAAGTGGTAAGTGCTATGTGCAGCTGACTCTATTAATATGCAAATGGATTAATCTTTGAATATCAATTTTCAGTCTAAGTCTGTGAGCTTCATTTGCAGAACAGTCAAAAAGCTAATAGAACACAACATTTTAAGGTGGGGCTGGGGGTACCAACCTAATATAAGAAAAATGGAGCCTATATCTTAAATGACTTCATGATTAGTATATACCTAAATAAAAATTCAATAAAAGTCTGCACCAGACTCCAGCGCTATCCAGCAACACAAAACAATGGAATTATAAGCCCTTCAATTTGCATTCATAACTTTCCACACTCTGTTAGAGATGCACAACTTTAGAAGATATTTCAATCACTTATTTTTAGGGCAGACAATAGGATTGCAATGATCCTCAAAATGGTACCTCTAACCAATAGCAAAATAAAGTGTTTTATAAAGACCTGGCAACCTCCTAAAAACATTTTAAAAATGTTAAGTGTAACATATACAGACCTTCAGTGTTTTTCTCGTTGTAACCAGATATCCTGGCCATAACAATCTCTATCCATTTTTTCAAAGACAGAAGCTGAACCACCACCTCGGCATCCTCACTGACAATACAAAAAGGTAGTTGTAGTTTTCACAAGTATAGCAAAAAATATAACCCCTGGAGCCCAGTCTCAGATGCTTGTGTCTTAAGAGAATTTAAACAGCTATTTAGTTATTTGGTTCAGATGTGAATAACTTCATTTTATAAAGCTTCTTCTAGACACTCAAAATTGATGGGTAAATAAAATAACAGAATGGGCCTTTTCTGTGGTGGCTCCTCACTTGTGGAATGCTCTGCCAGGGAGGCTCCCCTGGTGCCTTCATTACAATGCCAGGCAAAAATATTCCTCTTCTCACAGACCTTTGGCTATTTAAACAATTTATTGCCTTTTAAACTGCAGGGGAGGGTACTGTTTTTGTTTGTTACTATGCTATGCATTTTTGTGTTTTTAGATTGTAAACTTCCTTGTGATCCTCAGTTGAAGGGTGGTATAGAAATGTAATTCGTCATCATCTTCATCATCGTCATGTTTTTCCCCCATACATGCAACGAGAAAACTGCTATCAGACTAAAATTGACATCCAGTGCCTTTAAAAATGTGTTGGGGGTGTGTGGGGGTGTGATTAGGTTCCTTTTGTTTTTATTTTGATAATGTATTTTGTGTTTTTATATTTTGATTTTATCCTGTGAAATGCCCTAAGACCTGCAGGTATAGAGCGGTATACAAAATTAATTAACGGGCTATTTAAATGTTTAAACTTACCTGTTTATCTTGTGCGTTTGCAAAGGAAGAATGGGTATCACAGTGTTGCACAGAGATTTGCAAAGTGGGCAGAGGTACTCTCCATTCTCCAAGTCAAAAACTTGTTCGACATGATGTCGCTGCCGAGAGTTTAACTGAATGGCTTCAAAGTACCTGCAATATTGAAACAGACAACCAAAAGAAAGTCTTTAGTGTTGAGTGTGAACAAGGAAAAGCAGAGTTATGATACTTTGTTGTTACGCACTTGGCTTACTGTTATAACTTTGTTGTTGAGCATAAGCGAAAAGAGGGACAATGATCAGAACTTTGTACCCATCATACAAAACTTTGTACCATGTAAATGAACTATGGGGTATTGTGGGAGATAACAAGAAGTAGAGTGCAGTGAGAGAACTCAGGATCAAGCCCCAATAGGCAGTTCTGGAAGCAGAATTTCAAGAGCTCCAGGTTAATGTGATATCCCCAGCCTGGTGCCCTCCAGATATTTTGGACCACAACTCTCCCCAGCCCCAGGCAAAACAGCCAATATATTTGTCCATATTTGTCTTTTGATTACACTTATGCTAGCCTGGTTTCATTTATTTTGCTGAGATACTTGAATCTGTTGGACATTAAATATGTCTTGAGATATGCTGGAAGAGACAGTTTCAAAATTGACTATAACTAAAGCAAAATAATAATAATAATAATAATAAAGTTTACTAAATGTATCTACTTACTTCTGCCAGCAGGCAGCATGCATCACATGACCACAACTTCCTGTATGAGTTCCACATGACAAGTCAGGATCCATGAAAAGAGGATCTATTTTATCTATTGAAGAAAAAATGATATGAAGGATGATTATATCATTTAGTGCCAAATGAAAGATTTTGCAAAGAACTATTCAAGCAAAAATTCTGCCAGAGAAGCATCTTTTAAATCTTGTACATCTTATACAGTACACACTGAAAAAATAATTCTTGACCTTCTTTATTAACACCAACTAAGAAACGGACCATCAAATGAGATTTTGAGCTTTGCTCATACATTCAATATAGTTCAGGTTTGGGCAATTTTTCTTTCAATTAGAAGGGATAAAACGGTTGATTTCTCAACTGCATTTGAGATGGCTTCTAAAACTATTCACATCAATGTTTCGTAACATGACTTTCAGTTCTGTAACTTGAGCTAACAAAATGAAACCTGAAGCAATATTACTGCTTATGCAAGCAGGTGACTTGAAGACAGGATACATACCCCCAGAAAGTTCAAGCATTTTCCCTCTATGTTGGGTTAAGGCAGTGGATCTCTGGACACAGGCAGATAAAACCATGGCAGCACACTCTAACCTCACTTCCTGCTCTTCCTGACACAGAATACATGTCAGCACTTCCTTTTCTGCAACAGATGGCCCTTGCTTGGGTCCCAAGGCAATTCTGGTATAATCTATAATTGGTGGGCTGTTATAAAGACACAACAAAAGTCAAACTAACATATTCCTGTCAGCAAACAATTATTTGCGATTTACATTTAAATAAAATCACATATGATTTAAAATTTATACATTAATACTATAGTTTTACTTCACCCTCCACAGAAAAACAGGACTGCAACCAATATTTAGCCACATGCTGAATAGATGTTGATTATATCCCAACACCACGAGAGCCAATAAAACTGTCCAATGACTCCTAATTTTGTACTATTTTATATTATCAAAAGCTACTCCAAAATCTATTACTAATTGTTATTTTCCTACCTCTCCTCTTCCATAACATCCCTTCCCTGTGTTTCTTGAGTATTTTCATATAAGAGCTTGTGAGTTTCAATGAAGTTCTTCTGCAAAGCAGACATCTGGGCCATGATCTTCTGGCGATGAAGTCTGGCTGCTTCGGCCTTTCTCTTCCTCTCAGCCTTTTCCTTGTCCTGAGTTCTCTGCATCTTATTTAGCGGCAAAGCAAAAAACAAACAAACAAAAACACCCAGGCAAGCTATTTGTTAACAAAAAAGATAACTGGAATAAATCTTTAAAATAGAATCACTTTTCAATAATATAACAATGGCGTTTGCTTAGCACTTGTGAAACTCTGCTTAACAAAAAATAATGTGACACTACTCCACCTCCATATCCCAAGCCTCTCACAGCTAACCTGTGAACAGACTCTGTCCCCAAAAGGTAATGAGAATTTCTTATCAGTGCAATGCTGTACAGGGCTAATAACAGGTTTTAGACACAGGCACAATAATGCTGCCCTTCATCTTAAACCTCAAGTTCCAGTGTCTAAAGATTCTCAGGGCAAGTGAAATTACAACTTCACGTACAACGGAGATGTGGCTGGGAGCACTAGGAACAGCTTCCTAGAGAGAATAGCCTCCAGAGAGATTGGTTACAGAGGGTTCTGCCAGAAAGGAATATCGGGGGAAGAAAAAAAAATCAAGGAGCCAGGAAGTTCACCATTCCAAATCAGTTCCCACTTCTAAAATATATAATTTTGTTAATCAGAATGGAATATTTAACCTTGCATTTAAAAGCATGGAGCTGTGAGCCCAGGGGCTAGAAATCCGAATGTAGAAACAGCCAAATCTTCTTGTGAATACATTATTTCTTTCCTATTTTATAGTTACCTCGTTGGCTTTTGCAGATTCTGGCCCAGATGCAATGGCTGCTGTGGGAAAAGATGACTTCTCTCTCAGCCGTTTTATTGTGTCAAACATCTGGGAATAGAGATTTAATAGTTACAATACTAATAGACTGTGATATTTCTATATTTCCAAGCCACATTATGGTTTGCCCCATGAAAGAAAGCATGCTGGACAAGATCTACCCCATTAGCAGCAGCACCAGTATTAAATACAATCAATACCATTTGTTACTATCTTTATATTTGGAAATTAATACCTTTATTCACTTTTCTCTATTTAGTCTCTACAAAGACTACAGGTAATAATGGTGTGTACAAATGGAGCTGCTCAGTGTACAAAAAAGTATACATAGTTATAAAATGGCTTTAACAATTATCTACTTTTTTGCATAGGCTATTCAAAAATGTCTTGCTTGTGGTATTTATTATTAATGTATACTGCTTATATAATTAAAAAAATCTAAAGCATTTACATAAAAACAAGAAAAAAATGCAATGTGCATTAAAATGTCCTGAAAACAAAACAACAGTATGTCACAAATAAAACTAAGCAGTACATAAAACAAAAAAATTAAAAAATAAGAGTCACAGTCCAGGAAAGCTTTGGTAAATACGTACGTAAAGGTAATGGTAAAGGACCCCTGGATGGTTAAGTCCAATCAAAGGCGACTATGGGGTTGCGGTGATCATCTCACTTCAGGCCAAGGGAGCAGGCGTTAGTCCACAGACAGCTTTCCGGGTCATGTGGCCAGCATGACTGAACTGCTTCTGGCGCAACAGGACACCGTGACAGAAGCCAGAGCGCACGGAAACATTGTTTACCTCCACAGTGGTACCTATTTATCTACTTGCACTGGTATGCTTTCAAACTGCTAGGTTGGCAGGAGCTGGGACAGAGCAATAGGAGCTCACCCCATCAGGGGGATTCGAACCACCAACCTTCTGATTGGCAAGCCCAAGAGGCTCAGTGGTTTAAACCACAGTGCCACCTGCTTACAAATATGTAAGCTTATGAGACACTTAAAAGTTATTACAAACACTGCCTCATAAATTATCCAAGGGAACACATTCTGGAGGCTGTGTGCTATCACCAAGAAGGCCCATTTCTGCATTCCTACCAAGTGACAGTCGCTGGTTGTGGAGCAACCAGTAGAGTCTTCTCGGAAGATCCTAAAGATTGGGAGAGGCGGTCTACTGAGTATCCTGATTATAAGTCATTAAGGACTTTAAATATCAGCAATGAAACATTCATAGTAGTCCATGGTTGTGGCAAAGCAGAAACCCGGTCATCTCAAAACTGCTGTATTTACAGGGGATCATGTTTTGTCACACAATCCTTTACACGAGGAACAGATCGTTAGTTTCATATAGACTTTGGAAAAGCCAATAAAGAGCAACATTTCAGTAGCAACTGTTGCATATCTCATTTGAACCAGAACAGAGATACTGTCTTATTCCACTAAGCTAACTTTTGTTAAAATCCCCCTCCCACCAGCCAGTTCTATCACATGAATAAACAAGCATTAATTCATTATGAGTTTTCTGCAACAAACAACGATAGCAACAACATTATCTGTATATGCTATCTTTTAAAGAGATTACTTTATGCACCAGCAACATTCTGTAGAGTAAATGTGTCAAGTTCTTTAAAAAAAAAAATTAACATGGGACATGGGGGGGGGGGGCTTTTTTACCTGTAATACCCAGTTGATCATGTCTTTTTGCGATTCCAGAGGTTGAATTCCTTTTAGTTTTTCCAAAATCATTAGTATGTTCATTGCATTCAAAGCAGAGCTTCCCATTCCTTTCAAACAGATGGAAGAATTTTTTAAAAAAACAACCACACACGTTCTCTCGTAAAAGATAATCATTTCTCCATTTTACTAAACATTACGACTTAAAAGACTAGACATGGGACATTTTATTGTTACAACACCTCCTTATATCACAGAAGATGAATGACTTCTTTGTCAATTATCGCTTTTCACTACTTTACAAAAAGATGGTGGTAACAAGCTACAAACAAAGCCGCATCAATGAATTGCGTTTGGTTCTATGTTTCATTGTTTCTCACCAAATGTAACATAATCCAAATGTTTCACTATGGATCTTCAGATGAAGGGCGGTATACAAATTTAATAAAGAATAATTTCCATTATAGCATGCAGGTAATAACTGCAAGCAATTAGTTTACATTGTAGTTCTTTTGAACAAGTATTCACCATCAAATGAAATTCACCACAAGTTGGTATCTCAAGTGGCGGCTACAGATTAAACCTGGTAAGATATATTTTCCCTGCATTAATGTAGTATCTGTGGACCAATTAAGACTGAATAATTTTCTCCTTCCTTGTTTTAAAATGGTGTTTATTTCAAAATATTTCTCTAAGTAAGCATTTTTCTGCTGGAAATAAACTCTTGGTGGCTTTTCATATCTAAGATCAAGGGTAGCAATTCTGCTTCAAATGCCTGTCGGTGAGTTCACATTGCACTTCAGAAATAACTTTAAAATTAAGATTCTTGTTTTACAAGATGGCACACTCACTTGATGCTTTGTGGTAGAAGTCAAAGGCCACTTCTTCCTCGGGAACCTTCTCTAACTGCTGCTTTTCTTCAAGTAGACCCAAAGCAAGAAGGTGAAGAACCTAGAGAAATGTAAACAAGTACTAAACCTAGGCTGCTTAGAATGAAACACCCTCTGGTTAGCATAGGGCTGGGGACCATTTTTCAGCCCAAATGGCCACATTCCCTTCTAGGCAACCTTTCCAGGGGCCACTTGCCAGCAGTGGGCAGGGCCAGAAGCAAAATTGGGTGGAACAACAAATGCTAATTTATTCACATATCTCTCTCCATCCAGGCAGGCAAGTAGCATGATGAGCTTGAAGACACATTCTAAGCAGGCAAAACCCCAAAAGGAGGGTGTGGAATAGGGTGGAGAGGGGTGTTGCCTGGGGAGTCCTGAAGGCTGCACAGAGACTAGGACAGCAAACATTTGGCCCTGAGGCTCCCCATCCCTGGGTTAGCAAGGTGACCTGGGTTAGCAAGGTACCCAAGGTAACCTGGCCATGATCTGGATACCTAGATGTCTAGCACATGATAGTAAACCTAAGGGCAGTGTGCTGCAATAGACAAATGAACTGTTGATCATCGAGGTGCTGTTGAGCTGTCCTGCAGAGACTAATTTTTATTTATTCACTAGGGGCTGCTGCCCTTCTTTGCTCTCCTTTCCCACACACTTGACCCAAAAACCCCTCCCTCTACGCCTCACTCACTTGCTAGACTATTCGCCCACAGCTCAATCCAAGCAATTACAGCCTGCAATATTCACCATTTTATGACATTAATAGCTGTCCTGAGAACGGCATGGTAAAGGTACCTTAAATACATGGGGAAACCCCTCACATCGCTCTAGGTAAGAGCATTCCAAAAGCAACCTACACCCCAAAGCAGAAATCTCAGAAGATACAGTCGACAAGCATACCATCTGGATCATGGCTTCTGTCCACAAGTGGCTTTCTAGCTCTAGTGCTCTTTGCAACACAGTTCTGAGAATATGCATCATGACATCAGAATTCAGAACGTTCACCACATTTCTGAAAGCAGCACTGAATTCAGGCGGAGGAGGCGGTGGCAGTGCTATAAAAAAGTAAACAAATACTCATGCATTACTAACTTCCCGGCCATCTTATGAAAGCAACGAGCATAAACGTTCATATTTGGCTATAAGCAGTGGATGCTACTTTAATGTATCATACTTGTATGAAATAAAGTCCTGCCATATATACGTCCTCCTGTAAAGTGCTCTGGTAGAACTCTCAACTAACTGCAGCAGATATATGAACATATACTTTGGGTTTAGTATTGCCTCTCTCTCCAATGTTTGAGGCAGAATTTCCCTACTTAACTACTCAGAGAACTCTAAGTGGCAATGCTTGGGGACTGAATCTGGGACCTAATGGATGCAAAGCATGTGTTCTAGCACTGAGCAATGGGCTCTCCAAATGTAATTGCTCAGTTGGAAACGTTTACATCTGAACATGCCAACTAGAAAGTAACAGCATTTTCCTAAGCACACTGATACTGTTTAACAATTGCACAACACCCTTTTTGGATTTAAAATGTTTTGTACTACTGTAATTCACAGGGCATTTCAGTATAACCTTAGAGTAACTGATTGGCATTCCTGGAAACTTGTATGTTATTGTTTAACGTAGCACTACACATCAGCTCCTCTATGCAAATCACAATATTTGTAAAGAAAAACTACAAGGACCAAGCAATAGCTTAAGAGCTGAAGCATGAATAAGTGAAACAAGGTAAACAGAAATGGCTCTGACCCACGTTTGTAGCAGTGGACAAGCGTGCAGGAAGGGTCTCCACCTTCCCCATGCTGGAGTGGGACATTAGTACTGATGGAGAATATCTATACGCAATCTCACAGCCTAGGGCGCTCTGCCAATACCGCAGCATCTATAGCAACAGCCAAGCCAATCTTAAGAAGCAGTCCTAACTGTGACGAAAGTGGATAGGTGATCCCAACCTCTAAAGCAGATGTAATCAGTTTCTTCATCAAAATAGTAGCACACAAAAGTGGCACAAAGTGCAATTAGTTCTCTCAATGGAAGTCACCATATATTGTACGTTTGCAAATAAATGACTTGGCAATCAGTAATATGTTTACGTTCTCTGAACTTTACGAGGATGAATCATTTATGGATCAAAGCTGTTTTTATTTTTTTAAAAAAAACACTTCACCATCACTTCCTTGCACTTATTTCGTTCATTGTTCCAACTTTTTACCTTCATCTCTGTTTTCTTGCACTCTTCTTTTCTTTTCCATATGCTCAGCCTGTAAGAAGAGTCAACTTGTTTACTCTCAAGATACCAATGAGGTTTTTTGACTGAATGTATAGACAAAGAGCTTAGATTAGATTCCATCAAAAGCAATTAATGATCAAGTACTAGGAATTCTCTGAAGGCACAAAAAAGAGAACCTAGAGAAGAGACACACACACATATCCCTGAAAGCACACACTTGTTAAAGAGGTACTGGGAGTAAAGCAATTGCTCCCCTTTCCTTTTTGTATCCATCTATGAGCATAAACTAAATCTTTTTCTTTTCAGTACAGGCAGGCAGATGCTCACTCACACGTTAGACTAACAAAATTAGTGAAATAGTGCAAGGGTGAGGAAATTCTGAGTGTCAGCCTTTATGCTGAGCTACAGGATGCCAATAGGATTCCAAAAAGATGCTTTACTAAATTTAATCTGACCCTTATCTAGAAAGAAAGAAAAGGGTTTTTAGCAGCATTGTTTCAAAGTTCTGTAAATGTATAATTTTCACTTGGAAAAATACCTTATGCTACTATGTAATGAATGAACACATTAGGACATCTGCACTCTAGATAAAGAATACATATGAAGAACATGAAATCTGAGAATCCGTGTGGCACATCAAAGTCAATCTAGACTCAATAAATATGAATTAATCTAAAGCAATGAAATATATATGCAATTAGTTATTCCTTGAACAAGAATGATACAGGGGAGAAATAAACAAAAATGAGTAAAAGAGACCCGTGAGTGAAGCAGGGTTTTTCTTACCTCCACAACTTATACCCTCATCTTAAAAGACTCAGGGTACAGGCCCATGACATAAATATGCATAAAAATGTATAGTTGCAAATTTAGTCTGGCTTTCAGAGGGGGAAAAACAAATTCTGGGTATCAGGGATCTCTAAGCTACGGGATGCCAACAGGATTTTCTAGGCACAGTACACTATATGTGGCTTGAGCCCTCTGCTCCATCCACAATCTACTAGCAAGAAATGCTGCATATGTACATTAAAACTAAAACAAGTGCCTCTATGCAAATTGACATGGTAGGTGGCTGGGATCTCACCACCACAGGGCTTTGTAATGTACCCAGATGCCCTACAACCAAAGTAAAAACACAATTTTTTAAAAGGGAGAAAGGACAGGAAACCTGTATGCAAACTCCTGGTTACTAGGTTAATATTGTTTCTTCAAAATATATAATCACATTAATAATTGGCTGCTATCCACAGTGGCTTGCAATCTACTATGTATTTTGGAAAGTGGTTTGTATGTCTTCCTGTCCTCTAGGGGTTCAGCACTATGGATAATACTCCAAGGGGCAGGGGCCTCTGAGTACTAGGCGATTTGATCATAAGGGACATAGACAGCTAGGTTTGCGAGAGGCATGCAAGCAACATGGTAACTTCCCCATTTGGTGGGAAGGTTGCGGGTGTCACATCATGATTTCCTTACCTTGCTGCGCTGTGTTTTGGTGTAATGGTAAAAGAATATATTGTACTCTCTGCGGCATTCTTCCTTCAGTTCATAGACTCCATGGCCTGATACACCTGGTTTCCTTTATTTGAAAAGCATACAAATGATGCAATTATTTTCAGCAAAGCATTAAGGAGAACACACAGTCATTTCATACACACAACATACAAAGAATCCTGCTGACTCCAACCAAGGGCCTATTCAAAGTGTTGGTGCTGACCTTTAAAGCCCTAAACGGCCTCGGTCCAGTATACCTAAAGGAGCAGTTCCGCCCCCATCGTTCTGCCCAGACACTGAGGTCCAGCGCCAAGGGCCTTCTGCCGGTTCCCTCGCTACAAGAAGCCAAGTTACAGGGAACCAGGCAGAGGGCCTTCTTGGTAGTGGCACCTGCCCTGTGGAATGCCCTCCCACCAGATGTCAAAGAGAAAAACAACTACCAGACTTTTAGAGGACATCTGAAGGCAGCCCGGTTTAGGGAAGCTTTTAATGTTTAATAGACTATTGTATTTTAATATTCTGTTGGAAGCCGTCCAGAGTGGCTGGGGAAACCCAGCCAGATGGGTGGGGTATAAATAAATTATTATTATTATTATTATTATTATTATTATTATTATTATTATTACTACTACTACTACTACTACTACTACTACATCTTGTCCACCATCCTGCTTCCCACAGTGATTAACTAGATGCCTAAGAGAAATGAGTAAGCAAGAAATGAGGGCAACAGCAACCATTACTCAGAGGCATGCTGCCTCTATCCTGAATATCCTCACAATTCAAAGCCACAGGACATGTTAGGAATTTTGAAGGACAAACTGAGTGTGCACAGAACAGCACAGTGGCATCTAGCCAGTTTAATTTAGGGTGTTCCTTTGAACAGGCCACAAAATCCTCTGCAACATGCAAGTTCCTTCCACAGACACACAGTTCTCCGACAAGCTGATTTGTAAAACCCTTCCCTCTCAAGGTAAACAAACATGAAAAACCACTACTGAAACATAGCAAATGCTTTTGAAATCTGAGTAAATGGATCACTGCTTCAACACAGTTTTTAATTCTTTCTGTAAAACTCTGAAAGCATATATATTTCAAATGTCTGGCTTCTTTATGTGTGGCAAACACATGAGAATGTTCCTCTTCAGCCAGGCATTTGGTTGATTAACATTCTATGCCTTTCAAATGTGTTTGTGGGAAGAGGACTATTGGGTTTATTTTTGTTTTAGTACAGTGGTACCTTGGTTCTTGAACTCAATCCATTCTGGAAGTCTGTTCAACTTCAAAAACGTTCACAAACCAAGGCACGGCTTCTGATTGGCTGAATGGCCCCAGAAACAATGCTGACGGCCAAAACACATGTTCGGCTTCCGAAAAACGTTCGCAAACCAGAACACTTACTTCCAGGTTTGCGGCGTTTGGAAGCCGATTTGTTCGTCAACTAAGCCTTTCGGGAACCAAGGTACCACTGTATGCATTTTGTGTTCTCATTTTGTATTTTTCTGTTGTGAACTGTCCTGTGATCTTCAGATGAAGGGCGGTATACAATTTTCATTAATTAATTATTAATATGCTATCACTATGCTTTAACTACTGATTTAAAAGAAACAAGAGCTTACTTGAATATGGCCACTTTGTGGATGACCTTCTCCAAACCAGTCTCATTGTTTTCCTGTTAAAAACATTTGATACGGTAAAGTAGTAAGAACAAAATATATGTGGTGAAAAACAGTAAATTAAAAGCAAATCAAGCTACCTAAGAATCAGTAGCTGATAAACATCTACAGATACCCAGATAAGACTGAATGTAGGCATTTATCACCATGCTATTAATGCAGCAACAATTCAAACGAGAGCAAGGGCATGGGGAGCTGTGAAGCAGATTGTTATTAAAAACAATCAACATTTTCAAAACCGAAATGTTATTATGAAGGCCACTGTGTCTTAGCAAATAGTTAAAATATAATCATGTACTTTTAAGCTGATTTATCCAAAATGACATGGACACATGGAGCTCCTAGTGTGCATGGTTGTTTTTTTTGCAATCACCGTAATATTAAAGAAGTTCTGTGTATAGAATGGGGTGTGTGGGTGTGGGTGTTCTTGTGCTACAAGGAGTCTGGATTGTCTTAAGAAAAGGATGTTAAACATTTCTGCTGAAAGAGGAACACAAGATAGAGGAAACATCAAGTACAGGAGGAACTTGAGCTGTGTTTCATTGATAATTTTATCATATTCGCCCCTAAAGAGTTCTGTGGTAAAGCAATCTGTGAACCTTCCTAGATTAACAGGAATCAAAGGAAGAAATCACTCACATCCTTGGGCAAAGATTTTGCGATAGCACTGTGAGCCATTGGTTCAATGCAAAGCAGATGAATAATTTCCCGCATAGTAACGTCATCTTTTGTCACATTACTGACTCCTGGCACATATCTTTCCCCTGGAAGCAAAAAGAAGAAGAAAGTAATCTCACATATATACAGTGGAATACATTTTCATGCATGCAAGAGATCATACTGTAATGATGATGGTTCCTAGACTAAAAATTCATTGAAAGTGGCATGGAGCGCTGCAAGGGGATGCATGGGCAGGGCTGAATATATTGTAGGTTAGATAAGAAGGCCGAGAATACTAAAGTGAGGTTACAGTCATACAAAATCTGAGGGCTCCTACACATACATACATACACGCACATATGCACACACACCAACCCTCTCTCCATCCAAGCAAGCAAAATATATCATCACAGCAAGAACACATTTCAGCCAGGAAAAGCACTTGGGAGCAGAGCCAATGATCATGGCATGGAGAGAAGGCTGAGGATAAGACAAAGATGCCTGGAAGCATTTGGTCCATGGGCTGGAGGTTCCCCACCCCTGTTCTATGTCCTATCCCATGGGTGGGGAACTGGATCTAAGTCAGTAGGGCAGATAGTTTTCTCCATGAACCCTCATGGGCCAAATCACCTTTTTCACATATGGAGTCTTCAAAAGCCCCTTCCAAAGCACAGCCTATCCCTTAGATTGATAATGAGCCAGCTGCTTTTATTTTGGTTTGGGTTTTTGTTTGTTTGTTTTGCATTTTTTCAGTCTTCTCTCTATTTCCTGTTGCTTCTAATAGTCCCACGGTTAATTTTCCTTCCATTCCTTCTTGATTTTGCTCTAATTACAGATGGATAACTGCCTTCTGTCCAAGCTAGTTTTGAAACCCCAGCACTGGATCAATATAAAAAATGTCTTACCCAAAGAGGCATTTAGTACACTGCACCCCACCTAACCACAATCGTATCTGTACACATGATTTTCAGGTT
This sequence comes from Podarcis pityusensis, assembly GCF_964106645.2. Classification (NCBI taxonomy): domain Eukaryota; kingdom Metazoa; phylum Chordata; class Lepidosauria; order Squamata; family Lacertidae; genus Podarcis; species Podarcis pityusensis. The sequence goes on from NC_138028.1 coordinate 45,498,569, forward strand.
TTATTGAAAGAAAATACTTTTCATTCATTATACAAATGCTCTGTCTGCCATTGTCTTCCATCAGCCACTTCCAGAAGCCCATGTATACAGTATTCACATGTACTGTTTAAAGAAGTGCAGTGCTGCCAAATCAGTCAACAGCCACTGGAAACCCAACTTTTCACAATGGCATGTGCAGACTATTCAATGAGCTGCCTGTGCACACATCACAGCTAGGCTATTCCTTGGAGATACATAACCACACTGAATAGCTGAAGGTAAATCTACATATGTTTGCAAAGGAAATGAACCTTTTTAAGGGCCTAAAGAACCAGTTGATGGTGGAAGAAGGGGAAAAAAAGGACAATATTAAAAGGTGGCTCATAATTAACCCAGATTAGATATGTAATTAATATGCCACCTAACACACTTGTGTTAAGTGTGATGGTTTCAGATATTAAAGTTTCCATTACTGGAGAACCTATTACATATTCTAAACAACCTCCATCTTTTCTAAAAAAGCAATTTTCCTTACCCACCACGTAGATAAGAACTTGAAGCATCTCTTCTATTAATGTGTTACACTGCTTATTCAAATCCTGTAATATTTCAAGAAAGCACAAATGAAGTTCTTGGAAAATATAATTATGTGAAATACTGAAGCCTGAGGTTTTCTGAAGCACTTGAAAACATATTAAGCTGACCCAAAGCTTTATGAACAGAAAAATAACTGGAAAAATAGAGGGTGGAAACTAGCTGGTGCCCGTGAATTCACAGAAGGGCTTTTGATGCGCCACATGTTTCTGCAAACAGGACAAGTGGAGAGGCAATTTTTGCCAATTCCTGCTTCCCCCTGCAGCCCCAACTGCCACCCAAAAATCAGCTCCAGAGTGTTAGGGAAACCTACAGAGCAGGGAAGCAGTAGAAAGGGCAAACTGCCAAGAATCCCTCTCCTGTTTGTGTGAATGCATCAGTTGGGTCAAAGGTCCTTCCATGACCACAAGGGCAGCAACTGAATTCCACCCAGTATTTAAAAGTTCCCCCACCAGCACTCATGTCAGAAAATTAAGCCTACACGCTGGATGGACGTAATCTAAAGAAGAGAATCAAAGAGAAGGGAAGGGAAGGGATAAATTCCATTTTTAAGTTGTAAAGCTGCAATAATTTATGGTACAGAAAGTCTATGTGATTTAATAAAGTCTCTTCAGTGGAAATTACTGTTTTTAGCAAAATATTGCAATTTCATTGAAGGAGATAGAAACAGTGGGTTTCCACATGCTTATGATTTCAAGGGTAAAAATTAACAGCATATAGCTCTGTACCTGGTCTTTGGTTGGCACAATTCTCTTAAAGGCATCAAGCAGTTCATATCGTTGGAGTACAAGCAAGAGGAAACTGTTTGGATCCATAAGTGATGCCCCAATCTATCAGAAATATACACATTCAATAGCATTAGAGAACAGAGAATTTAGGCAACAAACAACACACTGTTACTATTAGACCAGAGAAATTGCAAACATACTCACCTGAAGGAAAATTATATCCTTATCATACATTTCTTCTCGACATTTAACATCCTGATAATAAAACATCTGAAAGAAAATAAAACGTATATAAAGCTTCATATACAAAGCCGTCCTCTTTGGCATAGGCATTCAATTCAGCAAAACACTACTCCTTCCTACCCTTAACTTTGTTATAAAAAGTTTTCAGCTAGCACATTTCTGATACTGGAAATATCCCCTAAAACTGCATATGACAAAACCTCTTGGCTTCAATTCAGAGAAAGACCAGCAGAAGGTGGCCAAAAGGTGACTCCCTTCTCCAACTCCTCACTGAAAGAAGCTCTCACTCACAGAAGATTTTCTTAATTTTAGGAGATCCCTTATTTCCTCTTGAATTACAGCCCCCACCATTCAGGATCATCCTTCAATTCCCAAGAGAGATTTTCTAGGAAACTGCCAGAGGAATGAGACGAATCGCCCAAAATCAGGCAGGACGTCTCGTTTCACTGAGTCCCTTTCTACCAGGCCTCCTTTGGATCCAAGCATTTGTTTATTTAAGCTCATAATCACAACTTAAAAAACATTTAGTGACAGAGGCTGCTTCCATTTTCAGTTCAGAATTGTGAACTAAGTTTTAGTGGTTAGCGTTACATGGAAACATGGCCAACAGAAGGATTAAACATCAGCATATATATTTATTGTAATTTCAAAATATAACTTTATATGTACCTCATGCCTTTCTATTTACTTCCTGTTTGTTGGACACAATCCACACGCCTTCCCTTAAAGTTGTGCATTTGTCACAAAATATTTTCCCACACTCACACTCATTAATTGTATCTAAGAACATAGGATAGGATAGGAAAGACTGCATTCATACATTACTAACAAAATCAAGTTTGATTATTTCTATCTATTTCTTCCATTAACCACTTTACCTGGACTTTGCACTAGACAGATTTTATTTTATTTTAATAGCTAATGGGCATTACATGGGCTTTGTACCACAAATTTTAGGATCAAGTATATGACCCTTCATTGTTACACGACAGACAGTGAAAATAATCTTACGTATTCAAAATTAGAGCTATCTGGAAAATCCTTGTTCGAGGCTTACAAATCTTGATTTTAATGTTTCTGTCTTGTACTTTAGGGACAGTCAAATATAATATCTAGAGTATTATCTATCAGATTTTTATCCTGTCCTTCCTCCAAGAAACTCAAAGAAGCACAAATAATCCCCTGCTTGTACTCTCAAAACAACTCTCATAACAACTCTATTAAGAGTTGGTGACTGGCCCAAGGTACCTAATGTACCCTTTCTACCTACTGAATAAGCCTTGGAGTAGGTTTTTTGTCCAGTAATTTGCTTGCAATACTTAGAATCATAGAATCATAGAATCATAGAACTGTAGAGTTGGAAGGGACCCTGAGGATCATCTAGTCCAACCCACTTATACTGGCAACTTAGCCTCTGTGGGATATATAGCACTACATGCGAGAATATATTTGTAGTGAAATTTGGTTTGGTACCTGGCTTATCAGAGACAGCCCGTTCCTTCTCCACATTTCGGCAGCAACCTGAGCAACCAATACTAGACAACGCAAAGGATATTCCACCAACATCTGCACCTGGAATTCTTCCTAAAGGTTTTTTAAAAGATTGATTGTGTTAAAACAACCGGCATTTGCACAAGGAAATCAATTACTACAGATAAGTTCGTAAAAAAGGGAGCGGGGTTTTCTCTGCTATCGTTAAAAGAAAAATACAACAAAAGGTTAGAGGCAGAATTAAATTGCACTTTATTATGCTAGGCTCTAACACTGTCCTGTGTGGTTTCAGCCAAGTCAAGTCAGTATTCATTCAGTGTTCAGCCACTACAGACTTATATCCTTCCTTAAGGAAAATGACTAATGATTCTGTATTGTCAATTATTGATGGGAAACAGCATCAATCTTTTTTGCAGAATAATTATTTATATTTAGCAGCCAATAACTACCCACAGTAAGGTACTGCAGTTTAAGATCTCCTGCCATTAAGAGCTTATTTGTATCCTTTATTAGTTCTCTGCTACATTTATATCCCACCTTCTTTCTATGGAACTCAAGACGCCATACCTGGTTCTTCCCCTTCCCATTTTATCCTCAGAATAACTTTTTGAGGCAAGTTAGGTTTAGAGGGAATGGCTGGCTGAAGCTCACTTAGTGATCTTCATCACTGGGTAGGGAACTGAGCCTGGAATTGGATCAGGGAGACCCAACAAGTTAACCACTAGACCCCAATGACTCTCATAACTGGCTGAACTTTCAAATACTATTGAGTATCCAGTGGAGATACTTACAGATGTTATGAATTCTTGGAGTCTGGAGATTACATCTGTTTTGCTCAACTGTATGTGCAGACCTAGGAAATACATTAACAGTAATGTTTGTATCAATTTGTAAGTTACAAGATGCATTTGTATGCTTGTTGTCTAAATACAGGCTTATAATTAAGCTCTCTCCTCACTAACAATGATCTGTAGCCAAGAACCAACATTGGCCAGACAGCTTAATCACAAGCCAGGTTTCAGAGAGCATACGAAGTCCGACTTTGGCTTAGCTTAGTGAAGTGTGGGAGAAAATGGACTCAGGAGGAACTAAGCAGCTGCAAGATCCTCTCTGGGAGCCTGCACATTTTCACAGTCCAGGTAAGTCATAGTTTGGCTTACTATGCCATATGCACCAAGCCCTAATAAATTTATACATGCTGTGAAGAGATACTTTCTGCTCTCTGCTGTATTAGAAGCTAGTCACCCAATCAAACTGACTGGCAAGTAGATTCAGAACAGCAAAATATTTTTTTCCTTTACAAGAACAGGAATTCAAAATGGTGTTATTAGCTTAGATTGTAAAGATGATTTGAAAAATTCATGCAGGAGAGATCTAACAGTAGCTATTATTATCCATGATAGTTAAATACAACCTCCAGGTTCAGAATCCTTCTCAAAATGTGAGCAGGAACTGACTGCAATTCTCATAAGCTGCAAGCACAGGACACTCACCAGCAAGCATCCTGGACAATGGTAGATGTATGCTGACAGGATCTGCAGACACCCTGAAGCGCTTGCTTTCCAAAGTATGGCCACATAAATGAATCACTGTCTTGTCCCATGAATAATTACTTGCACTACATCTCAATACTGTTGCATGGCATTCCTTGTAAGCAGTCACCAACAGTGCTTCCTAAAATGGACAATATTTTTATAATTATATTTAAATATACAGCCTTAAATTTAACTGTGCTTAAAAAAATCATACCGTCTCATTTCTATGTTTTAATATGGGTCATGCGTTTTATTTTTGATCAGCGGCAATGGAATTGTGCATTGCTATATGTTTAAAATAAACCTAATTCCTAAGAAAATTGGTTACTAATTATCCTGTAAGAATATGGATTGTTCAATTGCATCTCTTAGGAACAACTTTCTAGTCATTTCTTCTGTCACAATTCTGGTCAACCACACGTAAATATAAAAACAGAACTGTCTTTTCCAGATGACTTTCAGATACTTTGCTGAAACTATGTGTTTTCAACTCCATAGCTTTATGAATGATCTGCATCTCCAGAAGCCACTTTTCAGCTTTCTATATAGAGGATTGTGAAAATAAGTAGGAGACTTTCAAAACAGATTTTGAAACAACAAGCTTAGCAATGATTCAGATCATCAGCCTAATCCAGAATCTGTATCTTCTCACTATTCAGTGTTGTTTATCATATACAGCGGGCCCAGAACTTACGTTCACTTTACATACGCAATTGCAACCTTACACCAAGGGGTGGGGTTGGTGGTTGGTAGGTAGGTAATTAAATAAATGAACGGGGGAAACCCACCATTTCCTGCCCCCCATTTATTATCCCCCTCCCCACACACACCAAGTGGGTTTTCCATGCTTACCAGCCTCTGGGATGCTCCCAAAGCCGCCTTCCCAATGTCCAGCAAGCAAGGTGGCGCCTTCCTTGCCAGCCTCTGGAAATGAGATGCGAGCGCTCTGGAAGCATCCCAGAAGCTGGTATGGAAAGTCCGCCTCGCTTATTGGACCTCCTATGACCTTTCCAGAGCCTGGTAAACAACCCTCCACCTCGCAGTAGGGCAGTTCCAGGGGTTCCTGACTCTGTGCGATTTTGCAGACCCCCCCCAGAACCAAACCCTTGTGTATGGGGATGGGCCAACTGTATCGCATCCAGCTTCAATTAGGAGGGAAATCTTCTTTCATATTTTTTTTTTTGGATAAATACAAATATTTCCACAGATCCTGCCAAGTAAATATCAATTGAAATTACCATAGCAAAATTTTGCTATGTGAACTTTTAAGAGTTCAAGGTAAAAAAGATTCATGGGTTAAAGTTGAAGCACCAGGCTTGTCAAGGTCATGGGGAGTGGTATGTTCACAAGGCACCTCCAAAGATTTGAGGCTGCTCCATAGACAAGTATTTGTTTCTACAGATAACGCTGCAATTTTATTGAAACAGGCTTACGTCGCAGGCACACCACTCCTGAAACATCAGGAGAATAATCTTCAGTTGCATCTGGATGACAATGGCTGCTTCCCAATCTGGATCCACCTCAATGTGCTGGCCAACTTGCCTTTTTATTTCCTCCATGCCCTGCAATGAAATCCCCGCCCCAAACATTATGTGACTAAACTGAGGCTTGTATCAGACAGATGTTGAAACCATGAGTCTAAGCAAATAAAAGTAAGCGCCAACTGAAACAAGGCCATTTATATTTCTACAGTGTGGATAATTAATTAATAAGGTTTATTTACTGCTTAATCAACAGGAAAACTCTAAGCAGTTACGGTGTGTGTTTTAATAGCATCCCAAATTATATACATATGTAATTGTGCTTGTAAAATCCAGAGCTCTGCTGAATAAAGTTAATTCATACTCACCTGAAAGAAACTGATTTTCTTTAAAACATCTGAGAAGAACGCTTATGAATCATATTAGGACAGCACATTAATATTGTATTGGGCATATGGGCAGGTTCATAATACAGTAACCATATATATATAGCAAATAAGAGATGTATATATTATATACTGTACCTGCATGCAAATAAGAATCTTCAGGAAAGAACGGAACCCTTCCAAAAACTGCTCTCGCAGTTTGTCTGTCCACACTGTAGGCTTACTGATTAAAATATACCTGTTGCAAAAAAAGTTGAATTTCATAAGTCTTTTCCAGACAAAGCAGGCTTTAAATTAGGGTATGGGGCTGGAATCATATGTGGCTGGGAAAGATTTTGAAACTCCTTTGAGGAAATACCCACTGGTGCAGCAATAAAATGGCTAACACATTTGCAAAGCTAAGCAGGGTCCAGGATGGATTCAAACTGGATGGGGGACTATGCGGTGAGATTCCTGCATTGTAGGGGGTTGGACTAGATGACCCTTGGGATCCCTTCCAACTCTAGAAGCCTATGATTCTATGATTTCTCTCTCTTGGAAATAGTGACAGCCTGGCTGAAATGTGGAAGTACAAGCTGACCTTGATCACTGATATCCTCTTGCACAACTGTGTCTGCACTAGGTCTACCCAGAAAAGGGTGGCATAAAACACAACACAAGAGATAGATTGTTTTTTTAATAGATATTGATCAGTTTGCAACATATAGTAAGGAAGTATGCCCTGATGGTGGTAATGACAGACACATAAATTATTATTCTCCACTGCCAGTGAATTGTGCCAGTAATTGGTTCTAGAATGACAAAATGGTCAATCTAATTTCTGACCATGATTCTAAATTTCGGTTGAGACACTGAATAGTGGGCTATGTCTGACCAGGCAATGCTTCATTTATATTCATTTGCCTAAGGTTGTAGTTGCATATCCACAATATGATTCAGTTCTAATGTGGCATGTTTTGCAATGCTTATCCCAGACACAAACACTTTTCTGCAACATGTAAAGAGCTAGGTAGGATAAAACAAATATTATTGCCTAATGAAGCACGTACTCATCTCCACAAACAATAACACTTACTTGAGGTCATATATGACTGCATATACTCGACCCATTTTCTCTTGGCTGTAATCCTGGAAGTTGAATTTGCCATTTTTATCCAGATATTTGGGGAGCTCTTCAAGCAGCGTCTCTGTTATGACAGAGATTACATTTTGCTCTTCAATGAGATGGCGGGCCTGCGAGGGAAGCAGTAACAATTGTTTTTATTTCATTTTCAATTTTATTCAATAAAGGTAAAACCTTCAGAGGTATTGCTGCTTTATGTAAGCAGTACTACAGAAGTAGAGTGTAGGCACAGCGAACCACTGGCCCTCCGGATTTGTTGGACTCCACCTCTCACCAGTCTCAGCCATCTTGGTCAGGGATGATGGGTTACAAAGAGTATTTTATCACATCACTGTCTTCTGTCTTTGCAAATCAATTTTGCCAGCAAGGCTTAAATACTTAAACTGCTTTGAGTTTGTTTGTTTTCTACCATCAAGAAGCATATAAATAAATTACACAGTGTCAGCACACCACCAAAAATTTGGCTTTTGGGGTGGGCTTCAGTACAGAAGAGAGGGCAATAAGGCCTTGTAAGTAGGACACTGCTCGTGGTTCATGGGATCCAAACTATAATAATGCTGTCCTGAAGGCTGATTGTAGGCTCTTGACAAAAGGAAAATAGTAGAATATAGAGATATGGTTGCCCCTTTGGTTATAGTGACTGAAACAAAAATTAAATATGTTTGCTTATTTAAAAAATGAACGCATAAACTACTATAAAGGTTATTTGCAAGATTTCTTCTCACATATTGCTTATTGTTTCCACTGTATGATGCCAGATAGGAATACAAATAAGCAATGTATCTTAAGCAGAATTCAAGCAAGTCTTTCTTTGGAAAATTTCTTGCAGTGTCCACGTTACCTACTAGTATTGCGACTAACACAATACAAAATGTTCTTTATATACTTGGATGATTGGCTGTACGTACCAATGTAGGAACGGTGAACATCTGAACCGAAAGTGCTGTCACAGAAATTTGCCTTTCATGATCATCACTGATGTATTCGCTCTGTAGTTTTTTGTAATGCTGTGAAGAGAAGAATATGCAAAAAAGGTGATTGCCTGGCAGGAACTTAAAGCCAGAGGCATCATGAGGAGAGCATAAGGTAAGTGAAATCCCCACCTTCCAGCAGGAACACACATTATTTCACCAGACAACCCAACTGTGACAGACCAATGTTCTTTCCTTTTTAAAATTTAAGACAAAGAAGGACTCTGTTTGGACCACTGGGCAGCATGGTTCTGCTTGTGTCTTCCATGACTGCAGTAGGCGGTTGGACACTCCCACACTTTCAACATACAGCACAGGCAAGTCACCTTTGGCACAAGGTAACAGAGTGATCTTATCGGCCAAAGAATGGGGAAATCTTCTCTGTAGATGCTTTGAGTAATTAAATGGCAATCATTTAGATGAACACTGAATGAATGAATTTATTAATACGGTCACAGACCAGCGCCAACACACACAACATCACAGATCATAAAGAATATATATAAAAAATACAAAGGGCAATATAAGTATAACAAGCATTTAAATATAAAAAATTAAAATTAATTATTATTAATTAAAAAATCAAAATTAATTATTATTAATTAAAAAAATCAAAATTAATTATTAGCATGCCCCCTGCTATCAACACTTGGGGGTTTGGTCACCATGGGATACCACTTGCTTCCTGCGACTAATTGCAGCCGCACAGAATTTGGCTACATTTAATGTAGTCTTAGGATTCTTGTCCTCTAGCAGCGGTTCCAAACCATGGTGTTCCGACTCCTTCCCGGACTTCCGCAAAACAGGAGCAATAAAAATCGAACGTATGTCCTCATAAAAACGACAACGCAACAGTACATGTGCAGCAGTCTCAACCTCCAACGAGCCACAGGGGCAGACCCGCGCTGCGTATGGTTTACCCTCAAATCTGCCCTGAAGTAAGGCAGAAGGGAGAACGTTGAATCTGGCGAGGGTAAAAGACCGTCTGTATTTAGGTACCTGGAGACCTGACAGATAGTTAGCTGGAGAAAAACCTCTCCCATAGTCCCTTATTGCAGGATGTTTGATCATTTCACTCATGTGGCATTGTAATTCTACATCCCAGATACGCTGGCGAATTGTGGTCCTAGCTTTCTCGAAGCCTGCGGCTATCAGGGTCTGCTGTGGGATCCCCAAGCCTTTAAGCTTTTCCAGCAGTGTAGCCTTCCATCTGGATTGGTAGGTATCCAATAAGGTCAAAGGTGCCAGCCCAACCGGGAAGAAAATAAGCTTTAGCCAGTAATGGATCTTCAATATCCATATCCGGGTACTGATCGGAATTTGCCCAACCTCCAAACGGACTGCTATGTTGGATACACAAGAGGGGATCCCCAGCAGGCAGCGGAAAAACTTAGTTTGAAATGCCTCTAGGAGAGTAAGGTTTTTAAAACTGCAGATCTGGGATCCATATAACAATTGTGGTAGTATTTTGGCAGCAAAGACCTGGGAGGCTGCCGGTATGTACTGGCCTCCTTTCCCATAGTAGAATCTTATTAACGCTTTGGTAGATCTTTCTGCATTTGCAATAGTATTATTAATCTGAAAGCGCCAGGAGCCCCTTTCCTGGAAGGTTACACCCAGGTATTTAAAGGTTGCTACCTGTTCTATTAAGCGGTTGTCTATTCTCCATTTGTGCCTCCTCCTTTTTTTGGAGAACACCATAACTTTGGATTTGTTGTAGATGAACACTGTTTCTACCTCAGGACTTTGATGAAGTTTGTTGTAAAAGCCTCCCCCCCCCCCACCAAAAAAAAAATCAACTTTGAGTCATGCTAATGATCGCTGAACCTCATCCACTGTTTGAACCTCACTGAATTTTCTCTTTGCGGAGGACCTTTAATGAACTCATTTAATGAAGAATTTAATCTCCACTGTATGTTTATTATTCTATTACCAGTTTTGAACACGTGCCAAAAAACTTACAAATGCTTAAAATAAATAAGAAGTAAACAAAGGGTTTAACATTATCATCATCATTTATTAAATTTATATATTGTCCTTCATCCGAAGATGGCAGTTTACAGAACTGGATATAGAGTTGGATGCCCAACTCCCGTCAGCCCCAGCCAAGATAGCCAGAGGTCAACGTGGCGGCAAAGCTGGGGCTGCATGGTGTATCAGCACAGTCAGTTTGATGCTTTTGCCATTCTACCACCTTGCCCCACCCTCTCTCACCTCTGCCTCTTAGTGAGTGGCAGTGATGCTGCTGCCATATTGCTATGGCTCTGCTCCACTGGGCAAGCTGCAGTCAATAATTTTTTTTAAAGGCTTTGCAAAACATACCTTGCTATTATAAGGGTGAAAAGCAACAGGAGAGATAAATTACCTTAACAAATTCCATGGCAAACCTTTTTTTGTACTCCATTTCCATGAAAAAACTGCTGAAGATTAGTTCATGCAAGATCTTCCTGGCTCCTGAAAAATTCAACGGTTCATGTTTACTCCCATAAGAAAAAGAGAATGAATATCTAATTATAAGAATATTTTGTTCCATTTTACAAAATGCAATGTTTATCTCAATAATGGAGTAAGTAATAACAGTGCTTACATTTCGAAATATACACAACTGCCAAATGTACAATTGCCAAGTATAGTCCAGTTGAGAAACCATATTTGTTTGAAAGCCTAGACATCAATCCTTTTTTAAAATTTAAAAAGTAGCTGTCAGACTATTTCCAAATATCAAAGTATCACTCATCTTAAACTGAGTGGCAGACACTGAAGGGTTAATACATCACAGCTAATTGTGAAGAAGCTCAATTAACATCACTTCAACTTACCTTTGTAGAGTTTTGCATCCCAAAGCATCAATGTGCTTATAAGACAAGGTTTCTCTGAATCAATTTCTTCTTTTAGACATATTTGACAAAAGATCTGACGAAAGTCACCTAAAAAAGAGTAACATAATCTGGATGGGTTATTGGAATGATTGTGGCCTGCTTAAAAGTTGTATTCTTTTGATTAAAAAAAACTTTTGCCAATATATCTTCAGATGTAACACAATAGTACCTCTATTCTGAAATAAATTCCTTACATTTGCAAGGACCCCACCTCATCGCTTACCCTATATTGCCATGTTTATCTTTCAATCAATATTATTTCTTTTGAAATAAGAGTGTAAAGTTTCTAGAACTACTATTGCCTTGCATATTTGAGATGTTATTCTGGACCAGCTTTGAACAAACAACACCAATAACTTATGACTACTTATTCAATTTCAAACCCTGCCTCCATCGTAAGGTCCCAGGGCAGCTTACAATTTTAAAATATAATATTAAAACAAGTTTAAACAAACTCGTGGTATTTATGCTAGCCACTTTTATTCTGAATTAAAAGCAGCCATGAGGAGCACATGAATTGATAATTAGGAACATGGCCTACAAGAACATCCCCAGCTAGCCATCACCATATAATTGAATATTTATTTCTGGGTCAGCCAGGGACAAGAAGACCAGAATAGCATTTCTTTTGGTACCTCAGAAAAACACAAGGAAATTGAGGCTTGAATTCAAGTGAATGGGAATATTTCCCAAACACATCTGTGAGTTTTATATCTGGACATTTTGTAAGATGCAAATCCTTAGTATAAAATGTTTGCACATGAAAAATGATTTTTAGTATCAATAATAGCTTTGGACATTTAGAATCATAGAATCATAGAGTTGGAAGAGACCACAAGGGCCATCGAGTCCAACCCCCTGCCAAGCAGGAAACACCATCAGAGCACGCCTGACATATGGTTGTCAAGCCTCTGCTTAAAGACCTCCAAAGAAGGAGACTCCACCACACTCCTTGGCAGCAAATTCCACTGTCGAACAGCTCTTACTATCAGGAAGTTCTTCCTAATGTTTAGGTGGAATCTTCTTTCTTGTAGTTTGGATCCATTGCTCCGTGTCCGCTTCTCTGGAGCAGCAGAAAACAACCTTTCTCCCTCCTCTATGTGACATCCTTTTATATATTTGAACATGGCTATCATATCACCCCTTAACCTCCTCTTCTCCAGGCTAAACATGCTCAGCTCCCTTAGCCGTTCCTCATAAGGCATCGTTTCCAGGCCTTTGACCATCTTGGTTGCCCTCCTCTGGACACGTTCCAGTTTGTCAGTGTCCTTCTTGAACTGTGGTGCCCAGAACTGGACACAGTACTCCAGGTGAGGTCTGACCAGAGCAGAATACAGTGGCACTATTACTTCCCTTGATCTAGATGCTATACTCCTATTGATGCAGCCCAGAATTGCATTGGCTTTTTTAGCTGCCGCGTCACACTGTTGGCTCATGTCAAGTTTGTGGTCAACCAAGACTCCTAGATCCTTTTCACATGTACTGCTCTCAAGCCAGGTGTCACCCATCTTGTATTTGTGCCTCTCTTTTTTTTTTGCCCAAGTGCAATACTTTACATTTCTCCCTGTTAAAATTCATCTTGTTTGTTTTTGCCCAGTTCTCTAATCTGTCAAGGTCATTTTGAAGTGTGATCCTGTCCTCTGGGGTGTTAGCCACCCCTCCCAGTTTGGTGTCATCTGCAAATTTGATCAGGATGCCCTTGAGTCCATCATCCAAGTCGTTGATAAAGATGTTGAATAAGACCGGGCCCAAGACAGAACCCTGTGGCACCCCACTAGTCACTCTTCTCCAGGATGAAGAGGAACCATTGATGAGCACCCTTTGGGTTCGGTCAGTCAGCCAGTTACAAATCCACTGAGTGGTAGCATAGTCAAGCCCACATTTTACCAGCTTCTTTACAAGAATATCATGGGGCACCTTGTCAAATGCCTTGCTGAAATCAAGGTAAGCTACATCCACTGCGTTCCCTTCATCTACCAGGCTTGTAATTCTGTCAAAAAACGAGATCAGGTTAGTCTGACATGACTTATTTTTCAGAAATCCATGCTGACTATTGGTGATCACAGCATTCCTTTCTAGGTGCTCACAGACTGTTTGCTTAATGATCTGCTCCAGAATCTTCCCTGGTATTGATGTCAGACTGACTGGGTGGTAATTATTTGGGTCCTCTCTTTTCCCTTTTTTGAAAATAGGGACAACATTTGCCCTCCTCCAGTCTGCCGGGACTTCGCCTGTTCTCCAGGAATTCTCAAAGATGACTGCCAGTGGTTCTGAGATCACATCTGCCAGTTCTTTTAATACTCTTGGATGCAGTTCATCTGGCCCTGGAGACTTGAATACATCTAGACTAGCCAAGTATTCTTGTACTATCTCCTTAGTTATTCTGGGCTGTGTTTCCTCTGCTGAATCATTTGCTCCAAATTCTTCAGGTCGGGCATTGTTTTCTTTATCGGAGAAGACTGAGGCAAAGAAGGCATTGAGGAGTTCAGCCCTTTCTGTGTCCCCTGTTTGCATTTCACCATCTTCTCCTCTGAGTGACCCCACTGTTTCTTTGTTCTTCCTTTTGCTACGAACATACCCATAAAAGCCTTTTTTGTTGCTTTTAACCTCTCTAGCAAGCCTGAGTTCATTCTGTGCTTTAGCTTTTCTGACTTTTCTACACGTGCTGGCTATTTGTTTGAATTCCTCTTTGGTGGTTTCCCCCCTTTTCCATTTTTTGTACACATCCTTTTTTAATCTTAACTCAGTTAAAAGTTCTTTAGATAGCCACCCTGGCTTCTTTAGGCACCTTCCATGTTTCCGTCTCATTGGTATTGCCTGAAGTTGTGCTTTTACTATCTCCCTCTTAACAAACTCCCAGCCATCATGAACTCCCTTTCCTTTTAGTATTACTGTCCATGGGATCTCACCCAGCACTTCCCTAAGTTTTATGAAGTCGGCTTTCTTAAAGTCAAGAAATTGAGTCCTAGTATGCTTGGCTGCTCCTTTCCGCTGTATAGTAAACTTCAGAAGAGCATGATCACTCGCGCCTAATGATCCTTCCACTTCTACCCCATTAACCAGGTCATCAACATTGGTTAGGACCAGATCTAAAATGGCTGTTCCTCTTGTTGCTTCTCCCACTTTCTGGACAATGAAGTTGTCTGCAAGGCCAGTGAGGAATCTGTTTGACCTTATGCTCTTGGCTGAGTTTGACATCCAACAAATATCCGGGTAATTGAAGTCCCCCATTACTACTATCTCCCTTCCTTTTGCATGCTTGGCCATCTGTTCCAGGAAGGCATCATCTATGTCCTCCGTTTGGCTTGGGGATCTATAGTAAACTCCCACAATGAGGTCACTGTTATTCTTCTCTCCCTTAATTTTGACCCAAATGCTCTCACTTTGGCTTTGAGGGTCTAAATCTTGGATCTCTTCACAGGTATACACATCCCTGACATATAACGCCACTCCTCCTCCTTTCTTGTCTGGTCTGTTTTTCTGAAATAGATTGTATCCCTCCATTGTTACATTCCAATCGTGGGACTTATCCCACCAGGTTTCAGTGATGCCTATTATGTCATATTTAGTTTGCTGTACCAAGAGCTCAAGCTCATCTTGTTTATTTCCCATGCTTCGCGCATTAGTGTACAGACATTGAAGTCCATTAATCATTCCCCCGTGTCTCTTATTTAAGGATTTTTTCCTCCCACCACTAGGTCTGCGTGCTGTTTGCTCCATTTGGTCTATGACATTTGGATGATCATCTTCATCAATTGATAGACTCCTACCTTCAGGAGCACTGTCTCCCTCCCCCACGTTAGTCAGTTTAAAGCCCTCCTGATGAGCTTTCTGAGATTTTTGGCAAAAACATTTCTCCCAACCGTTGTGAGGTGCAGCCCATCGCTTGCCAGAAGTCCATCTTCAAGAAACTGCAGTCCGTGATCTAAGAATCCAAACCGTTCCTGTTTACACCATTTGCGAAGCCAGCTGTTCACTTCCACTATTTTTCCCTCTCTCCCTGGGCCACGTCGTTCAACTGGGAGGACAGATGAGATGACAATTTGTGCATTTAATTGCTTCAATTTCCTGCCCAGAGCCTCGTAGTCTCTTTTGATCTTCTGGAGGCTATTGCTTGCAGTGTCATTGGTTCCCACATGAACCAAGAGGAAGGGGTATTTGTCAGTGGGTTTTATGATTCCTTGCAGTCGTTCAGTTACATCTTGGATCTTAACCCCGGGGAGACAGCACACTTCCCGAGACATCTTGTCAGGCCCACAGATCACTGCTTCTGTTCCCCTCAGTAGGGAATCCCCTATCACCACTACACGCCTCCTCTTAGGTCTGGTCGGGGTTCTTCCGTGAGCTGTCCGTTCCAAGGTCGCCTGCACATTCCCTGAGGACTGACTTTGCTGCTCATCTTCATATACCTGATCGACTGTAATGAGGGAGAGATCCTCAAATGGAGTCTGCTCTTCGTCTTCCATGCTAGGGGAGAGGACCTCAAAGCGATTGTGTATTTCTAAACAATCAGAGCGAACCCTGGGCCTCCTACTTCTTTGAGTCACGTTTCTCCATATATCTGGCTCCTGTGTTGGTGAACTAGCCTCCTTCTCAGGGGAGTCCCCTGTCTCCTCCTTGGTGGAGACGGTGTGCTTTGTTGCTTCCAAGAAGAGCTCCAGCTCTCTAATTCTTTGGAGCGTAGCTACACGTTCCTCCAGTTGCTGGACTTTGTCTTCTAAGAGGGCAGTCAACATGCAATTGCTGCAGGTAAAGCTGCCTGCAACCTTTGGCAAGATGGCAAACATTGCGCAGGAACTGCAGGCGACTGCAGCTGTTCCCTCCCCCTCCATCTTGAGAACGTGTCGTTGGGGGTGGCTACAGCGGTCCTCCATCATAAAAAGCGTGAAGACAGGACAAATAACCCCCCCCCCCAAAAAAAACCTAGGTCTCCCCCAACAAACGTTTGAGACTAGCTAATCAGCCACAAAGAAACACACACACAAGAAAAGAAAGAAAATTTAAGAAAGACTGGTCCTGCATATACTGCTAAGGAAAGAATTCTCTTGTCAATGTTTCGGCATTTGATTATGATACAGAGCAATTTAAGGCGCTTACTTGAGTAGCTCATAAGTTTGTTTAACCAGGAACCAAGACGCAGAGCAAATTTCTGGTGAGCCATAATATCAGCATGAAGAACCTTAACATTTAGGGGACCTTGGGAAACGTTGTTCGAATGTTTCTAGAAGATTAAAAAAAAAGACATTAGAATTAGAGGGTATTAACTGATTCTTTTATCTTGCCTACTTTTTTCCTGTCATCTTCTCTATCATGCCATTTGTACTTCCAACTAAGGAAAAGAGAGGACAGCTGGAACAGTTGGAGCACAGTGTTTGAAGCTTAATTGATTAAATGTTACAAAAAATTTAGGATAAGAAAAATCTGAAAAGGTCAAGAATGATTCGAAGTCTTTGCATCTGTAAAGGAACAGAACAATTATTCAGTATTAACTGGGTATATTTGACACATTAATAATAATAATAATAACTTTTTATTTATACCCCGCCCTCCCCAGCCAAGGCCGGGCTCAGAGCGGCTTACAAGCAATAATAAAAACAAGATGAATGATTACAACTTAAAAACAAAAATAAAATACAACATTAAAATAATGGAACATTAAAATATTAAAATGTAGCCTCATCGCAGGAGGGGAAGGAAAAGAAAAAAGAGAGGGAGGGAGGGAATCAAATTGGCTCCAAGCCAAAGGCCAGGCGGAACAACTCTGTCTTACAGGCCCTGCGGAAAGAAATCAGATCCTGTAGGGCCCTGGTCTCATGAGGCAGAGCGTTCCACCAGGCCGGAGCCAGAGTTGAAAAGGCCCTGGCTCTGGTTGAAGCCAATCTAACTTCCTTAGGGCCCGAGACCACTAGGGTGTTGCTATTTATGGACCTTGAGGCTCTCCAGGGGGCATACCAGGAGAGGCGGTCCCGTAGGTATGAGGGTCCTAGGCTGTGAAGGGCTTTAAAGGTCAAAAGCAGCACCTTAAATCTGACCCTGTACTCCACCGGGAGCCAGTGTAGCTTGAAAAGCACAAGTAATTTCAGGAAGTTACCTTAATCTCTTCTTTTGCTTCCTGGCAAACAGCATATGATCCTGCCTTGACAGCCTTCCGGCCCTGAATAATTAGAAGAAGTGACATATTTAGGTCAGGTAATGGCAGAACTTGATCTTATAACAATATGTAAACAAAGGCAAGACTGAACTAAGGATGTTCAACTGTTTCATAAGCAGCTAATGATATTGCATGGTTTCAACTCTTTATCTTTGGAGATTTCACTAGACTGATGCACCCTATGGTGTGGGCGCATTTAGAATATTGTTTGTACTGACCCAGTTGTAATGTTGTGGTGTGTAGCTCGATTTCCATGGATGGGTAAGGGCTCAGTGTCGGAGAATTTGCAGAAGGTCCCAGATTCAATTCCTGGCATTTCCAGGTAGGGTTGAAAAAGATGCCTGTCTTAAACCCAGGAGAGCTATCTCCAAACAGTGCAGACAATACTGAGCAAGATGGACCAATGGGGTGCCTTAGCTTAGTGTAAGGCAGCTTCATGTCTCTCAAGACAGGCCCTAACCCTGAAGAGTGTTACTGTATGGCCCACTTCATCCCAATGAATCCTTCCCTCATGATTCATTGCCCAAATCTACATATAGATATAGTGGTGCCCCGCAAGACGAATGCCTCGCAAGACGAAAAACTCGCTAGACGAAAGGGTTTTTCGTTTGTTGAGCTGCTTCGCAAGACGATTTTCCCTATGGGCTTGCTTTGCAAGACGGAAACGTCTTGCAAGTTTGTTTCCTTTTTCTTAACACCGTTAATACAGTTGCGACTTGACTTCAAGGAGCAACTCATAGAACGTGGTGTGGTAGCTTTTGAGGTTTTTAAAGACTCTGGTGATTTTTGAAGCTTTTCCAAAACTTTCCTGACACCGTGCTTCGCAAGACGAAAAAAATCGCAAGACGACAAAACTCGCGGAACTAATTAATTTCGTCTTGCGAGGCACCACTGTAGCTATAGATGACACAGCTATACATATACATATTCCTGCTGAGATTTCCCTTGATAAAAGACACTCCTTTCAATATATATTGCATATAACTGCCTGGAAAAGTAGGATCACAATATGGAGTGCCACAAGCAACATCGCACACCAAGTGATATTGCTTCCGAGAGAGGAAAATGCTGTCATGCTCCACCAAGAGGCAATGCAATGCCAATACTGTTGGGAAATGGTGACGTTCTGTTCCTCTCTCTTCTCTTCCGTGGAAATAATCCCTTATCTCCAAAACAGAATTGTTACAGAACACAGTGGCAGGAATGTGACAAACCCACAACCACAGGGTACAGTCAAACTTTGGTTGTCGAAAGGCTCCGTTTTCAAACGTTTCAGTTCCCGAACGCCGAAAACCCGGAAGTTTTCGAACGTTCCTCGGAAGTCAAACGTCCAACGTAGCTTCCGTTTGAATGAAAGAAGCTCCTGCAACCAATCAGAAGCCGCGCCTCGGTTGTCAAATGTTTCGGAAGTCGAATGGTCTTTAAGAAGAGATTACGTTCAAAAACCGAGGTTTGACTTTATTAGCTGATAACTCTTATTGTTTTCTCACCTACCACTTATGAAGCATTTTGGCTTACCTTGCTAAGTAATGGAAGCAAGTTATGGACCACAACAGTACAATTGGCTCTCTCTCCACTGGGCTACAATATGGTACAGTTGTAACAGGAATGGTGCATACTACCAACCTCTTTATCTATAGCAGCAGTATATATCTGGGCTTCTCCAAGCTCACAGCCAAGAGTTCTTTGTAGGCTATAGATAACATGGTCATAAGAATGATGTTCATCATTGAAAAGGACACAGTAGTATTTGTCCAGCTTCTCTCTACTGGGAGGAAACCAAAATGTCATTCTAACAAGAGAATACTAAAATAAACTCCAACATACATATTGGGCAACAAAACAAATGTAAGCCATTAAGTAAAATAGGGACAAGCAATCAAATTGGAGGAATTGATCAAGCTCTGATTTACATAAATAATGTTCTTATTTACATTAGAATAGCTACTGATTCAGAAGTAAGAAATGCCTTACTTGCATCCCAGACCATTTTCTCATCTACCCCTTGGTTGAGGTTGACTTTAAAATATTCTTTCATTATTTTTTTACCTTTCTCTCTTATTTCTATATTGTTTAATAGTTCTTCATTTAATTCCCATCCACAATGTGAGCTCACCTCCCCATGTAAAGTTAACATTATTGAATTATGGTTCAAGAAAGTCCTTGGTAGTATCAGAGATAATTCAGCAGATAATCAGAGATAATGCCAGCAGACCGTCACTTTCCTACCTTCCTGTCCCTTATCATTGTTGTTGTTTTCAAATGCTGTCATGCTTCTCTCTAGTCTGACTAGTCCTTTTGGCTTTCCTTACTAAGTAACTGAATGACTCTGCTTTATTTTCTAAGGTTTTACCACTTATAGGCAAGTAAAACACTTGCCACCAACTCCAGCACATCACTTACCTAGTTATGAGCTCTGGAGGCAGCTCCTTCTCTTCCTCCCAAACAGTCATATCTACAATATATTTTATCACTGAAGGGAACATTTTTCTTGCTTGCGCTATTAGCTCTTCATTCAACTGGCATTCCACGTTCTACAGGGGGGAAAACGCTAATATGAATTAAGAAATCCTGTGCAATATTAATCTGTTGAACATAAGGAACACTCTTCCTCCAACTGTTGTTACAAAAATCTGAATAATGGGAATTTAATAAAAAGCTGAAAAATATATAAATGCAGCACTCTGAAAATAAGTGAGCGGTTATTTATTTATTAAAAAATATTTTTATACTGCCTCTCATCTTAACATACACTCCCATAACAGCAACAAGTACATCATGAAGTGTGAGGTCTTACAATATCTGTTTTCCAATATATTACAGGCAGGTGTGTTACCTCTTCCGTGCTTCCTGCTGCTCCAGGCTCATGATTTGTACACAGCGGTCCAGTCTTCCATGCTTCTGTATCTCCACAATCACAAAAACCTCCTCCAGTAGAAGTGTGCATCTGAAACAATTAAGGCCATCAGATACAAGGTGTTACTATTAGTACAAAAAGCCCTACATGATTTGGAATCAGTTTACCTGAGGGGTCGCCTTCCCCCATACATTCCCACTCAACCACTTCATTCTGTGAAACTGGCACCGTTACAGGTGCCACATAATACTCGTTCCACATTTGTAAGAAATGAATCTCTGTGGCATTCCAACAATTTGGAATTCCCTGCCTACAGATGTAAGGCAGGCCTCTTCATTGTACTCTTTTCAAACCTGCTAAAAACAGGCAAATCTACTCAGATACGTAGAATGTTTCCATGTATTTTCATCAGTCTTTCGCTTATCACTGATTTTATTTATTATCTGAATGTTTTAAATAGCTGTTTTTACAAATGACTGTATTGTTTTATCCTTTTTGTAAACCTCTTTGAGGTTTTGGGTGTTGGTTTTGTTACACCGTCAAACAAACAAATAAATATTAAATAAATAAATAAAAATAAAAATTTACACCCAAAGCCCTTTTAGAACACTATGCTCAACTATGTATTAGCATCATGTGTATGAGCAATAGCGAGCCTCAAACTTGGGTGCCCTACCTCCTCCTCTGGCAGGGCCACAAAGAGATCGTAAGTTTTCACTGGTGTTTTAGAAACATAAGGAAACTTTAGTTTATGGTTTATTCGAAAGAAGCCAAAATCATAACTCAGCATCCCATTTTCCCAGGTGCTCTTCTGACTATGTGTTGGACATGCCATGTTCCAAGCACTGAAACTTTGCCCCATATGACTCCTTCCACCATTCCCTCCATTTTAGCTTTCCTCACCAAATTCCTTTTGTTCAGAGGTTAGGTGAATTGAGAGGCAGTGGTAGACATAGGCCGAGATGTCACCAGCTAGGCAAACCTTCAATGCAGTCCGAGCAATGTCCACAACAACCGCTGTGATCTACAAAGCTACTGCAGGTGTGTAGAAGGGCTTGGGTATATCACTTTACTTTTTTCTTTCAACAAATCCCCACGCAATCTCACAAATTGATTTGGTAAGTCTTCAATTACAAAAATGGGTTGGGTATGTGACATGGAACCTGCTGTTCAAGAAAAACAAGCCCCCAACCCCTTCTCAATAGTGGAAAAAGTTGCAGTGTTCTTTAGATCTCAGTCTATATGTTAAGAATTCAACTGCTAAGACACCTAGTCAAAGTTTATTAGAAGTCTGGAATTTAGGAAAGCAATTAAACTAGTCCTCCCCAAGTCATAAACTTGTAACTAAAAACATATTCAGAGCCTGAAAACAAACCTATGAATTCGAGTCGTCTTTGCATAACCTTATTTCACTATGTATAACCCTTATTAGAAAGCACAAGGGATTATTTGGATGATTTGCTTAAATTTATTTTTTACCGATGCTTAAACAGATTAAACAATACCTTGGAGCCTGGAGGAATTTAAACCTCTTGACCCAGGGCAGGGCAGCCAAAGTTAAAATGGTTGCTGTGCCCAGGCTCCTGTTCATTTTCCAAGTGCTCCTTATTTTAATTCCAAGTAAAACTATTAAAGGCTGGCAATCAGCTCTCAACATGTTCATCTTGCAGGCCCGTAAAGCAAAACTTGCTACATCTCTCATTTGCCAAGTCAAGAGCAGGAGGATGGGGCTACCCCAACCTACAAACTTATTTTGATGTGATGCAGTTATGCCAGATGATCCCACAGTTAACCACTGATGACGTTAAATGCTGGATTGCCATCGAGAGCCCGGAGTCAACTTCCTGGCTGGCTGCTCTCCCTTGCCAACCAAGATTATGGCTGTTATGGCGAAACCTGGGAAACTAGTTGTATGCTGAGTGTCTGGTGTAGATGGAGAGGGAAGTTGGTTTCCTCTCCATCTTCACTGACTCCCTCGCCTTTTCTTCCTCAATATAAGGAAGTAGACAAACTAGCCTTGTGCAACAAGTTGCGAGAGCAAAAAATAGATTCGTTGAGCATCAAACATATCTCTCATTTTATTAAAGATGAGGAATTACAGACTGGAGGCTGATCTTTGAAGAGATTTGAATCTCAGGGTATCCAAGGGTTCTCAGAAGGGACTTGTTTCAACACTTTATGCTCTGGCTTCTAGACTTTCAATTTTCTCCCTTTGAAAACCTTTGATTAGCATGGGGAGGCTGATGTAGCCTTAGAAATTGATCTCTCACAATAGTCTAGAATGTGGTCCTCTAAACCTTTCATTTCAGTTTCAGCTCTGGTAGGGAAAATTCATTAAATACAGAAATGGTTTTTACCCCAGTACGTTTAAGCCATGTGCTAAAAGGGTGCTTCCCATTTTGTTGGTGGAGTTGCAATGTGAAAGGCTCAGTGGTTTTTGAACTCAGCACCATCACCAGACCAAAGATCTATAGGTCTATCCAGGTTGTGCTTACTTTCCACATTTGTGAGAGATAATTCCAATTTACATAGCAAGATACTGATAACTCATTTGCTAACAGCTGCCCCTTTAGTCGCGACTCAAGGCTGGAAAGACCCTTCTATGTACTCTATTACAAACTGGTTATAAAAAGCTTTACTTATAGCTACAACAGAGAAATTGACCCACCAACCCCAGGTTCTCAGAGGGGAAGTGGACCCACTGGACTTCACAGCTGTCTGGTGGTTTTTTGTAGCTTGTTTAACAACACAGTCACACAAATGAGAAATTCCATCTAGGTTTGATTTCATCTGGTGCTGTTTTTGATTAGATGAGTTTTTGATTCGCTGTTTACATCTTATCTTGGAATACTGTCACACTGCTTCTTTTGTACAAGTTTTTAAAAAATATTATTCTTTCTATTTTTTTGTCTCTTTACCTTTCATTGAATTCTTGAAATAATCTCTTAGTCTTGCTTATTATATATTTAATAAAATAATAAAAGCAAGTTTACAAAAGAAAAGAAAATGCTCTAGCAAATTATTGTGAAGCATACATTTTATTACCTTGTAACGGTGGTTTTTGTGAATGCTGTTCTGGAAACAATCCATGCAGAGTACACAAGTTGGATCAATTGCACAGTCTCTGCAACGAAAGTAAGAAACCACTGTATAACCACCCACTCCAAAACATCACAAACCTGCCATATTCCAGCAACGTTGGTAGCAAAGTTTTAGACACTCTATTCATTTTCAGTCGAAGTATGAACATTACAAATTCAATATTAATATTTTGGCTTCAATATTAGGTGCAACTATTTAACATGGAACTGCAGTTTGTTCAGAAGTAAAGGCAAAAGCTTTCACTCTCTTGTTCATGAAGAAGAGGAAATGTGCAGCCCCAAGGCTCACCAAGACTTGTCTCCATGCACCTGAACTACGGTTCAGTTCTCTATCGAAACTGAGTCACCATGTTATAACAGCGGTCAAGTTATTGTAAAAATATTTATTATTTAAAAAATATTTAGACCCTTCATGCTCACAGATACCAGGTAGTATATAAACTATTTAGAAGCAGTTAAAACAACATAGCAGACTAACCAACATGAACTACACAAACTGCAACTTAACATGCATAAAGGTTTGACCTAGTGCCTAAAAATCGTGAAGTCAGTGCTAGCCATGCCTCTACAGGGAGAGTACTTCAAACTCAGGGCAGCACAGAGTAGGCTCTCTCCCTTTTTGTTATATAATGTACTTCCCCTAGCAAGAGTACACAGAGAAAAGCCTTAACTGAAGATCATAGAATCATAGAGTTGGAATAGACCACAAGGGCCATCGAGTCCAACCCCCTACCAAGCAGGAAACAGATCTTGAGACTCCAGTAGGTTGATATAAAGAGAGGCACTCCTTCAGGTATTTGAACCTTCGGCCTTAAAGTTAAATGGCAGTATCCTGCATAGGGCTTAGAAGCAAGTAGGTAATCAATGCAGTTTTTGCAAAATAAATATAATGTGATTCAGCCTAGTTACACTAGTTAAAAGTCTGGCAGCCACATTCTGCGCTAACTGAAGTTTCCAGGTTGTCTTCCAGGGCAGCCCCACCTACAAATGCATTACAACAGCAACAGACAGCTGCAGCTCCACACCTCACTGGGAGCTGGGGGACTAGATGTAAGTAACAGGGGTTTTCTCAACTCCCCATGTCCCAGGCCCAGCTGCTGTGCCCATGTCTTTTAAATGGAAGTTTATCTGCTTTTACCATTGTTTTCCATTTTATTTTAAGTTGCAAGACTCCCCTCTTCCCCTATCCCTGTTATCGCTTGCCCTTATATGACTATTACCTTGTACTAGTATCCACAGAAAGTGCAAACATATTAGAAATACGTGATGCACCAAATCTATTTTGCAATCTGCATGTTGCTGTGTCACATTACACTAGGAAATACTGAAGAGCAAGAGTGTAATTATTCACCTGCATGAATATGTTGTCTCTCCACCTTTGAACACCTTTCCACAGAGCTGAGGAGTGCCACTCTGCCGTAGCTTCTCTAGACAGATATCTGGATCTTCACCGAACAGATACCACTCCAGAGGGTAAAGTATGGTCATCTGAGCTATTTCCTCCTCCTTCTCTGGCAAGGGATCCATTTCATCAAAATAAATGTCCGGAACAACTTTTGCCAGATGCTGAAGAAAGGCAGTATGGAAGTCAAGCTTCTCGTCCCACCACTGCAAAAAACACAAAAGTATACTTAGACATTGGCGGAGGGGCCTGGATAATCGGAGCACATGAACAGGCATTCTTTCATGTATCATGATCTCTAGTTAAGCTGTACAGGACTTTAAAGAGAAAAGTAACTGCTTTGAATTGTACTTGGAAAGAGGCCGGTAATCAATGAAGATGCTTAAGAACTGGCGATATATGTTTCCATCTTTCAGTCCTGGACAAAAACTCTGAAGCTGCCATTTCCAAAAGCATTCAGGAGCTACAGGCATGAGTTAGCTGTCCTCAGCTCCTCCTTTTCTTCCCCCACCCTCAGATCTTTATAGCTATGAAGCATCCGGAGAAGCTACAAGAGGGATGACTCACATGATACAATACTCTAGAAGCATTTCTCCCATTACAATCAACTTCATCAGCATAACCACACTTTCCTAATAGCGGGCTATAACTGTTCATAACAGGATTACAACTGGCATGCAATATAACAAGTGGGAAAATGCTCCACTTGTAAATCATAGAATTGCAGAGTTGGAAGAGACCATGAGGGTCATCTAGTCCAACCCCCTGTTTCCCAACAAAACCCACAACCCTGAGATTAAGAGTCTCATGCTCTACCATTGCAGCAATGTTAGCTTAAGCCAGGTTGAGCATCACTCTAGCTACAAAAAGTCATAAAATTAGATGCCAGCATGTATACGTGATTTACAAACATACTCTCATATGCCATTCAACCAACATTTCCCCCAAAGGCACCAAGGAATAGTTTCTGATTATGATTATGACAATAATGATGATGATGATTTCTCACCCACTCTTCACCAGAAGGTGCCAGAGCTGGTTACAACACAGTCAAAAGAATACGGCTGATCCCAATATATCAGTTGTTAAAAGACAGATAAAGTAATGGTTTATACATCACCATAGCAAGGATGGGAAAGAGTGCCAGACTGGGTCAGGGGAGACAATGGTTCAATTCCCCACTCAGCCACTCTGAATACCAAGTGCTGAAGGCAAACAATAAGGAAATAATACTTTGTTCATGCTTGGTTGTTAAGTATATCTGAGGCATCTGAGAGTAGGCTAGAGTAAATAAACCCCTGATGTGATCCAGGAGAACACTTACGTTCTCATGACCTGCTACCAAGGGAGAGGTGCTATATGTTTCCTGTTCCACGGAACTTCCATCAAGCCCAGAGATCACATGTGGAAATCCACAGTGTTTGTATTTGTTTTTATATATTCTATACAATTTTTCTTTCATAAAGAGGTTAACATAATTGTAAAGCTGTAACATCTGAAGTACTATGTTACAGCAGTAAAACAATAATAATTACATCATTTAAAACAGCCAACAAATTACAATTTTAAGTACTGCTTGCTGATAATTTTTTATCCTGTTCGTATGGTGGTTCTATTCCCATTTTACCCACCTTGTAAGGCTGGATTGAGAGGGAGACTGACCATCTCAAAGTTACCCAGTTGGCTTTGTGGCTGAGCAAAGATTTAAACCTGACTCTTCCCAGTCGAAGTCCACTGCACCATTCTACCTCACATCTCAAAATGATTCCAGGCTAACATACTGAACACTTGAGAGCAAGGCCTCCACATCAGATTTCAAACAAAAGGCTCATCATTGGACAAACACATTCTGTTCGATAGTCTGCCCAAGGTTTTTTAGGGTTTAAAATAGTCTTGAAAATTATTCAACAAAAGTTGCTAGGCCACCTGCAGGCATATTAGTCATGTGTGGAACATCAAAGGCCAAAATGAAAAGGCAGCACCTTTTCCTAATAGCTAAATAATAGCCTATAATCAATCCTAGCTCATAAAGCCATCTCTGATTAACACCCCGCCATCCTCACTGAATTATCTGGCACACTGCACAGTACAATCAGTACTTGAAAAAGGGAAGAGGACACAATTCTAAAATCAGCAAGAAAATAAATTACATGAGTTACACCTTGTAATATTTTTCATTTTAAAAGCTCACTGAAAAGCTCACTAGCAAAGACAGGGCAAAGTCCTCCCCTCTTCATTTAGATACATGTTCTCTGCTTCTTACAAAAGCTTCTGATATTGAATTACGTGGAAATGCAAAGTAGAAACATTGAAAAAGTCTAATTTCAATGTAGTTTCTCTGAACCCCTTCAATTTTACTCAAGTTTTGCATCAGTAAAGACAATAAGTATCTTGTTTATTAACTTCTGTATTTTAAAAATAACTATACTCTTATAATGTGCCTTCAGCAGAATCAATATTAACATGCTAAATCCCAAGAGGAAATGCAAAAAAAGTCAATGAACGGGCTAGCACTTTATTTAAATATTGTGCAAGTCTACACGATCCTTTTTAAATCCCATGAGGAAATGCAAAACAAAATCAATACAGGCAACATTTTATTAAGATACAGTATTTCATTTTAATTTCATATTTAACTTGTTATTATTTCCAACACTAGATTCCTAGTATTGTGCACATCAAAAAATAAAGCTGCTATAAATTGCGGAATCTGCTGTCATCTTCAGACCCATGTTTCAAGATTATTAGTAAGGCTGCAATCCTAAACCTACTTACCTGGGAGTAAATCCCATTTAATTAAGTAGACACGGTTAAGATGCTCTGTAAGGGTCATTAGTGGTTCCAACATCTCTCTTGCCACTGTGTATTACAAAATTGTTCTTCACATGGGATTAATTAGTTAATTAAAGTTAGAGAAGGTTGGCCATCTTCTAGGACAAAGGTCCTCTATACTTAATTGGCATTGGACCCCACCCAAACTTTTTCAAATCACCCATAATCAATCCCTAAAATGTTGAAGGGTGTGTGATGCTTTGGGATCCCAGATCTGTATGTTGTAGGACTGCGCCCCGGCACAATAATTTTGGCAAAATGTCTTTTCTGAAATTTCTATTATAATTTATCATAAACTGATATCAGAGGGCAACATCAATTCTGAGATTACTTCTTGGGCTTTGGTTTCCTAGCCAATAGCTGCTGTCAGAATGGAAAAGCTGTCAGGTGGAAAACATGAGGAAATCTTTACATTCCTGGTTTACTCATGTGTAGAAAACAGCACTTTCTGAATGCTTGCCTCAGCGTGGCAGAGGGATAAATGGACAATGTGATAAATGGACAATGTAAGAAGGATAAGTTCTTCAGTACATGGTCATTGTTTACAGATTACATTAGCAAGGCAGTACTGCTACTACAACCGCCTGTAGCACGTGTATTGTTATGGAGAAGCTTAATTTAACCTTAAAATATAATCATATGTACCTTAATTTTACCAACTGAAACTGACATATTGGCAAACTGTACTCCAAGTTTTGTTTTATTTCTGTTTACTGTTCCACTATGGAAAACCAATAAAACAGATTTCTTTCTTTTTTTTAAGTCCTCTCACAAAGTAGCTTCCATAAAAACCAAAACCACAATACACATAGCAAAAAGATAAAATCCAACAACAATAAAATAACTGTAGGACTATAAATAGCAATACCAGAGAAGCATAAAACAATCAAAACCAGCTAAAATACTTAATACCACTTTAGCATCAAATTCATACCAATAATACTACAAAGGTTTCTGGATTTTAGAGGCAGCCCCCCCCCCCCCCGAGTGAATTACAGTATTGAACATCACTACCACATGAGAAGCCAGGACTGTGTCCCTCCTCTCTAGATATGGTTGCACACAAGCCTAAACTGGCAATCTGAACTCCTAGCCACTGTCACCATCACTGCAACATGTGGTTCCATCTACAATATCAAGTCCAGGAGAACCCTTTCTAGACAAGCTTATCTGGAAACTTCTTTGTGGTTTTTTCAGCACCAGATGAAATTCACCCAACCTTTTAATTCACCCAGGTTTTAAAACTCTTTTAAATCTGGACTGTAAACTGCTTTATGCCGTCTCTAAATGGAACAATAATTATACCTTGTTGGGTTTTAATTATTATTGTATATTCTGTTTTTGATACTTTGTTGTAAGCCCCCTAGGGAATGTTTATTTATGGGCAGCTGTTGTGAATTATAATTATTTAGAATTATTTAAATAAGAAGTAAGTCCCTAGTTGTGAATTTTGTCCTTCAGGGATAGTTCAGAGATCAATCCATTTCCTTATCCAGAGCAGCCCGCATCTTGTCTGAATTAAGCTTCAGCTTGTTCTTCTCATGCACCCTAAAACTTTCTTCAAATACCAGTTCAATAAGTCCATAGCCTCATCAGGATAGAGGGAAGCGTGGATTAGACATGCATGCCTTCCGTGTACTGATGACACTGCAACCCAACCAGTATCCTTTTCGCAATCTCATGCCTTGAGCGTGGTTTGAACTACGGAAAGGTGGCATACAAACAAAATTTTGTACGGATGTAAATAACACAGGGCACATGAGAAAACTTTGAGGCACGTTCTGAGCCATAGGTATAGAAGTCTCCAGCATCATCTGCCAGGATGAGTCCTCCAGGAGGAGTAGAGCTACTCTAACTCGGAGCTGCCCGAGCTCAAGGCAACAAGAGAACCAATCAGCTAGCACTTCCCATATCCATTCTCCAGCATAAGACATCTGCCAAGGCAACCAAGGCCGTTTCTATTCTAAACACAAGCCTCAACCCAGACTGGAATAGATTCAAATAATTAATATCACCCCAGACCACTTTGAGTGCCTTTCTACTGATGTTTTCCTTTCCCATATCTGATAGATATGATAGTTGATAAAGTTATAGTTCCCTTCAAAAATACATGAATCCGTGTCCAATCATCTCCCGCTCACATGCACTTTAAAGAAATAAACAGAATATATGTGTGTGTGCCCTTCTTATTTGACATGGTAAGTTGGACAACACACGTCCCTGGCTGCCTGCAACCCATCTCCCTTTATGCCAATAAATTAGGTTATGATACTGCCACATTTCCTGTTGATAAAGATGAAAACATTTTGACATGGTATTCACTAAGTTTAGTTGCTCTGGAAGTTCAGACAGCTCAAAAGAGAAAGAAATGGCTGGAACTGGAATGCAGTTTGTTTTGTTTAAATAGAAACTGAAACCAATTTTGAATATGAAAAGTCAATGCTAAACAAGTAGTATATGCACTAACTCAAATAATAATGATCCATTTTAGGTACCTTCTGCTCATTTCTCTATTCCTTTTCACTTCAGGCCTCCAGTCCTCCCATTTTACATTTTCCAGTTTCCTCATGCTATCATTTCACTTCTCTTTCTGCACATTTAGGTCTGCCTATCATTCTGCACATTTGGTTATTACCAGTCCACTTTCTTTTTCTATTTCTGGCTTTTACACATTAACTCCTTTCCATGAAGAAATCATTTAATGAAAAATACTGTCAAATTTGTTTCACACTATTTCCAAGAATATCTTGCCTAGGAACACGACATATAAATTCTGGCTACGCTGTTCCTTTTACTCCGAACAGCATATGCACTTCCTGAAAACCCACTATTTCCTTGAACTGTTATTTCATACTGTTAGGCTGCAAGTCCTTGGGTTGTCTATGTATTTTGCCTGTTTATGTGTCAATAGCATCAGTATCAATATGTATTAAACTGATGCACTTTTAGAATGACAGACAGAATAAAACCAAAATTAACTAAAAAAAAAGAACAGTCTGAGCATTACATTTGTTTCTTACACCTTGAAAGTGTTTATGAGATTAAATTAATATATCTGGAAAGGGTTAGGTGCTTTACTAAAACGTTAACTAGAGAACTGGTGGAGGGGGGGAATGGCATTGCTGGTCACCGCACGGGAGCCATTTGTAAATAAACACACACTATCATAAACATATTTAAAAGAACTATGTCATATCAGACCCCGTGAGTTTGATGTGGCTTAATCTTTTCTTGGTGTCATTGTGGCCTAAAAAGAAAAAGAAAAAAACAATCCACTAAGCCCAACCAGAATTAGGAGGAAGAAGGTAAGATCTTTGGACTCAGCCCTCTTCCTTTCCTCTCTCCCAACTTTACAATAACAAAATCTTCTGCCTGATCACAACCACTGCCCTAGATTAAAACCCTCATTTTAACTGGTAGTGCCCTGCCTGTTCGCGGCTCAAGAGAAGATCTTCTCAAGACCGGGAGAGAGGAGGGGACGCTCACATTTAAGACAACAGCTGCGGCTCATAGCAAGTCGCCTGTTTTAGACACCATAAGGATCGCGAAGCAAAGGTCCTAATTCTTGCCGGTCATTTAAACGGGAGCATGCATGCTGTGTGGCACACCGTGCAGGTGTCCACTTCCAACACCTGACAGAGGGGCAGAGATTAACCGTTTGCAGAGCAGCGGGCAATTGGGGATTCGCAGGAGCCAGACCCCCAGCACTTCTGGAGAAGAGCCCCTTCCAGAAATGCAAGGAAGCAGCCGGCAGCCCCGTGAATGCGGGCGACGTGGGGCGTTGTTACCCGCGAGGAACAGACTCCCCCCTTCCTACGGCACAAGCTGACGGGGAGGCTCCCTGCGCCCAGCCCACAGGGCTGCCAAGCCCACGCGGCGGCGGCGGCGGCGGCATCTCACCCTGGCCAACTCCGAGGGTTTCGCAGCGGGGGCAGCGCCTCCCGCTCCAGCCATCCCTCCGGCTCCGTCGCCTGCGTCCGCCATCTTAGGAGACCTGCCAATCTCCAAGCCGAGCCCCGCCGCGGCCCCACCGGAAACCAGCTGCGGGGGGGGGGGAGGAGCGGCGGAGGGGGGGATTCGCCCAAAAGACTTGACCCGACGCCCAGCGCTGGAAACCGAGGCGAATTTGGACCTGGGCGACACTGAGCATGCGCGGGAGATCGCACACGCATGCTCAGGAGAACGCTCCTCCGCTGCCGGGAGAGGAGGGCGCCGGTGCAGCTACGGCTTGTCAAGCGGGCGGGAGGTGCAGAGCGCGAGGAAGTGGCGCTTTTAAGCTCTGTGTTTCATTAGGGGAAGCTTTTCTACGACCTGCATAAGCTTCCGTCCGGCACACACATATTTGGAGGCAAAGGAGACAACTTGAATAAAATATGGGGGGGGGGGCACATAAAGCCCCTTCTCCATAATCAATCGCAGGACGCGGCGCACTTGCACCATTCAATTTTTTTGGGGGGGGGCGACCCCCTCAAATATTTTATTGGGGTAGGGGGGCAGTGCCGGATTTACGTGTAAGCTAAACAAGCTATAGCTTAGGGCCCCACTCTCTTGGGGGCCCTAAAAAAAATTAAAGGGGAAAAAACTATTCATTGTATTTCAGTTCAACAATTACTTTGAAAAAATACATATTTTGTTTTTTTTTATAAGATATTTATTAAGATTTTCAAGATATTACAAAATAAAAATAGAAAAAAGAAAAATACAAAATAAAAATAGTTAAAACAACTCAATCTTTCCATCACTTATTTTTCATTAGCTTGTTTCCCGGACCTCCTCACACCTCCCTTTTTTGTATTCCAGTTCGGTTTGTTGGTTCAGCAAATCCTTCTCCTCTTTGTTTATCCTAATCTTTAATCTTAAAATATTGTAACGTTAAATTTTTACCTATTAGTAATCCATTTTTCATATTCCCTTATAGTATTGCAGCTAAAAACCACTTAATTTCTATCCAACATCATTCTAACATTCATTAATTTTACAATATTTCTGTAAATAATCTTTAAATTTCTTCCAATCTTCTTCCACCGACTCTTCTCCCTGGTCTCGGATTCTGCCAGTCATTTCCGCCAGTTCCATATAGTCCATCACCTTCATCTGCCATTCTTCCAGAGTGGGTAAATCTTGTGTCTTCCAATACTTTGCAATAAGTATTCTTGCTGCTGTTGTGGCATACATAAAAAAAGTTCTGTCCTTCTTTGGCACCAATTGACCGACTATGCCCAGGAGAAAGGCCTCTGGTTTCTTCAAGAAGGTATATTTAAATACCTTTTTCAATTCATTATAGATCATCTCCCAGAAAGCCTTAATCCTTGGGCACGTCCACCAAAGGTGAAAGAATGTACCTTCAGTTTCTTTACATTTCCAACATTTATTATCAGGCAAATGATAGATTTTTGCAAGCTTGACTGGAGTCATATCATTTTCATAATATTCTCTCTTAAGGCATTGCATGCCGTAAACTTCATACCTGTGGTCCATAACTGTTCCCAGTCAGCCATCATTATATTATGTCCAACATCTTGTGCCCATTTAATCATAGCAGATTTCACCGTTTCATCCTGAGTATTCCATTTCAACAGCAAGTTATACATCTTTGACAAGATCTTAGTTTTGGGTTCTAACAGTTCTGTTTCTAATTTTGATTTTTCCACCTGGAAGCCAATTTTCTTGTCCGAATTATATGCCTCCATTATCTGATAATAATGAAGCCAATCTCGCACTTTGTTTTTTAGTTTCTCAAAACTCTGCAATTTCAGTCTATCTCCCTCTTGTTCCAAAATTTCCCAATATTTCGGCCATTTGGCCTCCATATTGAGCTTTTTCTGTGCTTTTGCTTCCATCGGTGACAGCCACCTTGGGGTTTTGTTTTCCAATAAATCCTTATATCTTATCCAGACATTAAACAATGCTTTCCTGACAATATGATTCTTAAATGCTTTATGTGCTTTGACCTTATCATACCACAAATATGCATGCCATCCAAATACATTATTGAAGCCTTCTAAATCCAAAATGTCTGTGTTTTCAAGAAGCAGCCATTCTTTCAGCCAGCAAAAAGCTGCTGATTCATAATAAAGTTTAAGGTCTGGCAGGGCAAATCCACCTCTTTCCTTTGCATCCGTTAATATTTTAAATTTTATTCTGGGCTTCTTGCCCTGCCAGACAAATCTAGAGATATCTCTCTGCCACTTCTTGAAGCAATCCATTTTGTCCACAATTTGCAATGTTTGAAACAAAAACAACATTCTAGGCAATACATTCATTTTTATCGCAGCAATACGGCCTAGCAATGAAAGCTTCAAATTTGACCAAATAAAATAAAATACATATTTTGTTGCGTGCAAATGACTTTAGATACCTATGAGGTCCATAAATTACTGTATAGCATATATTCAACACAAAAAATAGCAACAATTTGTTGTTGACAAAGGACACTTGGACATAGAAAGGGCCCCATTAGTAGCTTAGGGCCTCATCAAACCTGAATCCGGCCCTGGTAGGGAGCCAGTGTCCCTAGGAGTTGCCTATGTTTGAAGGGAAAAGATCAACTGAACTTAGAATCATAGAATTTGCAGCGTTGGGAGTGACCTCAAGGGTCATCTACTCCAACCCAGGAGTGAAACTAGCCTTTTTTTCACCTGGGGCAAAGACCCAGTTTGGCACACACCCACACCCCATGTCTTACTTTTAAAAGACAGCCCTGTTTAGGGAAGTTTTTAATGTTTAAAGCTGTATTGTGTTTTTAATATTTAGGAAGCTGCCCAGAGTGGCTGGGGAAACCCAGCCAGATGGGTGGGTATAAATATTATTATTATTATGATGCGTATTATTATTAAAAGTGAGGTTACAGGGAACCAGGCAGAGGGCCTTCTCGGTAGTGGTGCTCACTCTGTGGAATGCCCTCCCATCAGATGTCAAAGAAATAAACAACTACTCGACTTTTAGAAGACATCTGAAGGCAACCCAGTTTAGGGAAGTTTTTAAAGTCTGATGTTTTATTGTGTTTTTAATATTTTGTTGGGAGCTGCCCGGAATGGCTGGGGAAACCCAGCCAGATGAGCAGGGTATAAATAAATTGTTATTATTATTATTCACATTTGTGCGCCCGCGCACACACAGGCTGAGAACCTCAATGGTGCCCTTCTGGAGGCTTCAACCTGGAAGCTGCAATCCTATGTCCATTTACACGCAAGTAGGCTTTATTGAGTTTATTGGGTCTTTCTGCCAAATAAATCTTAACTATGATGGACTTGTGATTGACCAGATTGTGCTGTCAAGAGTTTTGTGACTGGTCTATCCAGCAACTCAAATTGAAGTTACCAGCTACAATCTAGGGGCAATGAAAACTTCACCCACTTCCCTGGTCTTGAAAGAGATTTCAAACTAATTTGTGATGAGGTCTGCTATTCAAATTAAAATACCAGGCACCCTTCAAGCTTTCCAGATTCCAGCCGCTTTGGCACCATATCCTCAAGCCTTCTCTTGCGACATTTACTGCTATTCCTTTAATTTAAACTGATTCACAGCCTGAAGCCATCAAAGCAGTGTACAAGCAAACCGTTTCTACAACAGAAAATGTTTTTTCCCCCTTGCTTTTCAGGAGTATGCTACTGCTCATGGGCTTAGCAGCTGCCTAACCCTAAATCAAGTAAGGTAAAGGGACCCCTGACAGTTAAGTCCAGTCTCGAATGACTCTGGGGTTGCGGTGCTCATCATGTGGCCAGCATGACTAAGCCGAACCCTAAATCAAGTAAATAAATAAAAATATTTAACTAAAAAAAATTGTAGGAAGATTTTGCCAGATTTGTCTGAGCACTGAGGGTCAAAAGGAAGTAATTTTAAACAACTGTTGCTGAGGCACTTCATTCTGAATTTGCACAGAATGATGGCAGGTGGGTCTCCTGCCCCCTCCCCAAATCCTCGCTCCGCCCCTGCTGTATGTTGCTGCAAAAGCAGCAGCAGCAGCAGCAGGTCCCCCAAGCGAGGGTTGAGTCCTGAAGTCAGGTACGGGAGACACTCGGCTTGGGAAAGGAGGCGCCCGTGCGGGAGGCGCGCCCATGCATCCATGCCGCACGCAGCCCTTTGGACCGGTCCACCGCGGCTCGCAGCCTAAGCAGCTTCTGCACGGCCGGGACGGGCGCTTGTTGCTTCACCTCGCGAGCTCTGACGGCGGAAGCGGTTCTCCAATGGAGCCGAGGAAGGGAGGGCCTAACCGAACACGGCGGGGCGGGTGGGCGGCCGCCCTACCCTTCAAGTGGGCCGAGGCGGAAGCGGACGGCTTTTCCCGCCGCGCTTCGCCTCAGCAAGGACCGGCGGAGGTTTGCTCTCGCGTGCATGACAGCGAGCTGGTGGAAAATGCTGCGCTTAGCTGCCGGGCTCTTGGCGGCCGCCCTCGCTGCGGTGCTGGTGGGCTGGCACAGCCCTTCGGGGCCCGAGCAGTTGCGGCGCCAGCCTCGCTCCTTCTCCTCACAGCCGGCGCCCGGAGCCGAGGCCAACAACCTCTTCTGGATAATTCAGGCGAGTCGAGCCGCCTCGTGACCCTTTCGTGAACTCCGGGGAGACAGACACGCGGCCCCAGCGCCCCGTGAGAAGGGTGCCCTGCGGGGAAACCGCGGCAGCACTTGGGGTTTAATTCTTAAGGCAAATCATGATCATACCTGTTATAGATGATAACTATCCAAAAGTCGCACTGTGTTTTTCACCTATGGTTTTCCTCTTTTCAGAATCGAAGGGGTTAAAGGCACAAATAAACTGGTGTATTGGATGGGGGGGGGAATGCAGGCTGTTGCTGTGAGGCCACTAATGAATGGCAAATAGTTATTCTGATAACTGAGATCAGGAAACTACATTAATGCGCAGAGAGGTTAGATTTGCCTTGGCATGGATATGCTTTGTAACAGGCACAAGGCTTGCCAAGTTCTGATAAGTGAGATCAGAAACTGGCATTAATGCATTGAAAGGTCTGACTTGTGGGTTTGTCCACACTTTTGCTTGTCCCATATGGACATAGCCAGGATTTATTTTAGGAGGCGCAGGCTTTATGTTGGGGGGGGGGGGAGAACCGAAATATCCACAACACAACCAGTTAAGTATTTCTATTTATTTACTTGATGGGGGGGCAGTTGCCCTCCCTGAACCCCCTGGCTACGTCCATGTTGTCCCATGATTAAAAAACACAGGTCTGAGCAGTTTTCCCTTTGCCCCGCCACTTTCCCCCAGAAAACCTGTTCTTTAGTGCTAAATCAGAACAAATGGCAATAAGTAGAAAACCTGATTGCCATTTGTTCTGATTCAGTGATAAACTGCAGGTTTCCCCTGGGAACAGGGGCAGGACAAACAGAAGTGTGGAGAAGTCCTATGTTTGCAATATGTATGAAATAGTAAGCTGTTAGATAGGTATGTTGCATAGGTAGACCTTGCTCTGGTGAGGATATGTCAGGTGAACCTCTGTTATATGTTCACATGGTGCTAGGACAGCCAGTTTTGCTGGAAATAAAAACTGTAAAAGGCTATTGATAATTTACATAGCTAATGGAGATGAATAAAAAAAAATCCAAAAGTGCTTGTTGTGAAATTAAGCTGTCAGTGTTTTAACCCTTGTTCAGTGTAGGCAATATTTGGAACTGTTTCTATACACCATTTCCTAAATATGCTATTCTGTAGGCATTTTGCCAGCCTCCTTTTTTCCCCCCCTTGTAGGTATCAGATCTACACATCAGTAAGTTTCAGAGTCCCGAACGAGCTTCTGATTTTGAAAAGTTCTGTGCGGAAACAGTTCCTGTCATTCAACCTGTCCTTACTTTAGCAACAGGTGAGACATCGTCTCCTCATCCCCAACCTCCCACTCTAATTACTTTGTAGAATGCATTATTGTACTTGAGGTTTCTGAGGTCATGAATGCTGGTTGCTGGTCTGGATCTGAAGTAAAAAGTGGTAGCATTGTCATCAGATGTGTGACTAGGGAAGTGTAACCACAGGGATGAATAGTGGAGCAGGGGGGTTGTAACCTAATAAGAGGCTGTTGGATTGGACCAGTGGCCTATCTAGTCCAGCATCCTGTTTTTATAGTGAGCAGTCAGATGACTAGGGGAAAACCACAAGCGGGAAAACCACAGCACTCTTCCCAAATGTGGTTTCCAGCATCTGGTATTCAGAAGCATACTGCCTCAGAAAGTGGAGATAGAGAAATTATGTTGAGGCTATCAATAGCTACTTTCTAACACACTTTTAAAGCCATCAGGTTGGTGGCCATCACTGCCTCTTGTGAGAGTGGATTGCATAGTACTGTATAACTATGCATTGTGTGAAGAAGTACTTTCTTTCGTCCGTCCTGATTCTTCCAACATTAGATGCCCATGAGAGGGAGAAAAACTTACACCATTCATAATTTTATACAATTCTCTTACTCACCTTTTCTCCAAACTGAAAAGCCCCAAATGTTGTAGCCTTTCCTTATATGGGAATAACAATTCCTGTGCTCCTCCACCCTCCATTACTTTACCAGTTCCATCATATGATTGCTTTAATCTTGTAAGAATTCAGCTTCGGTTTGTTTGGGAGCACCAGGTCTTCCCACTTATACTACTTGTTCTTTTTTTGCCTCAGAGGCCCTTTTATGAGTCAGCAGTCTTTGGAAGTAGTCATGTATGGCTGCTTTAGAGAAAGAGACAGGGGAAATTTCCCCCTGTTAATTCTTCTCGACCTGTCACTGGCTTTCAATACCATTGACCATGGTATCCTTCTGGAGTTAGGGGTAGGTGGCACCACTTTGCAGTGCAGCCTTCAGTGTGGTATTCCTCAGAGTTCAGTTTTATCCCCTAGGCTGTTTAACATCTACATGAAACCACTGAGTGGGATTATCGGGAGTACTGTAGGTTGTCAGGAATATGCTGATGACACACAGCTCTACTTCTCCTTTACATCTGCAGGCATGGCCTGGATCAGAGCCAACGAACTGAAGCTCAATCCAGATAAGACTGAGGCACTGTTAGTGGGTGGTTCCCTAGACCAGATGGCTAGGAGGTAGCCTGCTCTTGATGGGGTTACACTCCCTCTGAAGGAGCAGGTACGTAGCTTGGGGGTACTCCTGGATCCTTTGATGTCACTTGAGGCTCAGGTGGCCTCAGTAGGGTAGATTGCCCTTCATCAGCTTTGGCTGGTGGCCCAGCTGCACCTCTGGACAGGGATAGCCTAGCTTCTGGTAACTGTTAGGTTAGACTACTTCAAAGTGTTATACATACGGCTGCCTTTGGTGATAGTTTGGAAACTTCAGCTGCTGCAGAATTTGGCAGCCAGGCTGCTCACTGGGACAAGACAGTTTGAGCACATAACACTAATCCTTGCCTGACAGCACTGACTGCCAGTTAGTTTCCAGGTCCAACTCAAAGTGCTGGTTTTGACCTATAAAGCCTGAGACGGCTCAGGACTCCAATACCTCAAGGACCACCTCTCCCCATATGAACCAAACCAGACCCTGTGATCATCATCTGAGGTCCTTCTTTGTGTGCCGCCTCCATGAGCAGTCAGGAGGGTGGCAACACAAGAGAGGGCCTTTTGTGTGGTGGCTCCCCATTTATGGAATGCTCTCCCCAGGGAGGCTTGCCTGGCGCCTTCATTACATATATTTAGGCTATAATAATAATAATAATAGTAATAATAGTAATAATAGTAATAATATATAAACTAAACCAGTGTTTCCTCTGTTGTGACACCTTCTTGAGAACCCCTACAAAGGCAAGGCTGGCTCCCTCCCTATGCATATTTAGAAGTATGACCCAGGACTTCCTGTTTTAAATCATTACATTGTTTCATTCTTTGTTGGTTATTCTATTTATATTCCACCCCATCATGTGTGTTTAGGTTAGAACAATTTCATTGGTATCCATTTCTGTCCCTCAACAGTTTTACCTGTGCAATCCTAACCACGTTTATTCAGAAGAAAATCCTATTAAAATAAATGCGGCTTACTCCCAGATAGGTGGGGTTAGGGTTGCAACCTTAATCTGGATACTAAGGGGAAACAAAGAGGAGCAAACTAAAAACAATATTGTGTTTTGTTTGCATATAATTATATATGTATAACCCTATCCTGAAAATTGCTTTGGCCAGGCAGCAGGATGATGGAAAAAACCACAAACATTTGGATAATAAGAATGCAAGGTCAGGACGGATTGTTTCTAAAGGTAGCAATGGCACTGCCCTTGAAATCTTGGCTAGTAGCTTCCTGTAATTACTGGATAGCATGGGACTTACAGGAAGAGTTCTAGAGATAAAGGTTATTTTCTTACCATCCTTGCTAACTTCAGAATTATAAAGATTATGTACTAGTGAAAAGACAGTAATTAGAATGGTACTGCCTCTGCCATGTGTGGGAGGTCTGTGAAGGATGTCTTAGACTCCTCCCAGAAAGTCCTAATTTTTACTTTGACTGTCTGCTCTTGGGCTGATGGTCAGTTTTGATCCAACTTCCAAGGTGTCTCCAAGTGCAGCCCTTCTTTTCCCCATGGCTGCCAGTAAAGTTAAAAATAAAGTACACTCATAGGTATATTTGGAATGGCAGCTGATTTCTTTCTGTTCTGCTGGCTCCACTGTCTCTGGGCAGTTTCCCTCGTAAACCATTACGTTCAGTTTTTAATTTGAGCCAATTCATTTTTATGTCCTTTAAGTAAAATGGAACCTTTCATTCCCTGGGCAGTGGTGCAAAAGTGACCTGCGATATGCAGGGGGTGTGCCTGCTACTGCAGACACTAGCAACTCCAGAATATAAGGCTGGATAATTTAGTACATGCACACCTGACTGTGTTCCATATTTCGGCCTCCTTGTTTTGCCATACGGAACTATGTCATTGGGGGACAGTGGTATGTTTAAATTCAGGG